>NC_084620.1:37318379-37548379 GCF_033978795.1 Nerophis ophidion
GATCGGGCTGGAAGAACATGTCCGCTACCACCGGTGACGTCACGCGCGATGTTTTCAACAGGATACTTTGCGGGAAATTTAAAATTGCAATTTAGTAAACCGTTTCGGCATGTGTTGCAATGTTAAGATGTCATCATTGATATATAAACTATCAGACTGCGTGGTCGGTAGTAATGGGTTTCAGTAGGCCTTTAAGAATCTACATTCAAAACTGGTCAAAATTCCTCTATTTAACAAATGGGTGACAAATTTTATTGAACAGGTGTCCGAAATTCAGGATTAACCGATACGCCCGATCCACTGAATTTGGTTTAATAGTTAAAGTGGTATAAATATGTATGTGTGTGTAAATAGCTGTGTATTAAACCACTGCAAAAATGCTAGTCGAACGTCTTCTTTACGACAATGTTCAGCAAAACACAAAATTTTTTCCAGGTGAGCATCTTGCTGAACAACAATGTAAAACAATGTCCTTTGCTTGTGTGTCTTTGTTGAAAGGAAAGCGACAGTGACAACAATAAGGGAAAAGACGGCATAATTGATAATTGCAGGGTCATAACAATAATAACAGGGCCATGTTTTATTCCCCTTGGCTTGCTTGTGGAAAGGCTTGTCGCAAGCTGGGATCCATTAAGGGTGAGGGAGACATTTTTCCACCAGGGCTTGCATGTCGAGACATGTTTCTTTGGTCTCCGTCTGTCTCATGTCTCAACATTAGGCGTCAAGCATCATCAGCGTGTGTCGTCGCCGTGTCTCATTTGGGCCTTTTTTTTTGTGGAAGGAATGCAGACAGCAAATTAGGGGACATATAGAGACATCTCCTGAGGAAAATGTGACACTTTCCAGGGATGGGGCGTGTGGGCTTTGATTGTTAGTCCTGCAGAGTCAGAGTCAGGGCAGGTGGACGTGGCTTTGCAGAACAGGGAAGTGGATTCGACGGGTTCTCTCAGGAGGAAAGATGATGAGGGAAAATGGAGTGGGAGACGAATGGAAGAATATCACGGAACAAAAAGGCTAAAGAGGTCACAAAATGATCGTTCTGCTTTTTAGGCTGTTTGCACTTGTCTTGTTTGGTTCCTTTTAAAAAGAACTGTGGTGCATTTGCTCTGCTACTACAGTTTGTTTGGTTAGAGGTAGCCAAGATCGCTGGAGTGATGGGTCTCAGCCCGCTTTTAAGTGAACTCGATGTGGTTTGGTTCACTTGAGCACAAATGTAAATGCTGCACGGACCTAAGACGTGGATCATTTTTTAAATGACAGCAAAAAGCATGCAGAATTTCCAAATATAAGATCAAATTATTTTTCAATTGCTGCCCTACTATTTAAAATGATATTTTAGAAGCTTTTGGTGAAATCTAACATTGTAAATATTGCAGAATACAGAAACAGCCTACGCGTTCAACGCAGCAGACAGACTTTTGGTTTGGAATGTTTCAGTTAAAACACGAAATAGGTCATGAAAGCTCTTTAAAAGTACTGTATATATGAGAACATTTTGTTGAAATCTATTCTGGTAAATGTTGCAGGATATAAAAAAAATAACAGGCAGCATGAATTGATTAACGTGGACCCCGACTTAAAAAAGTTGAAAAACTTATTTGGGTGTTACCATTTAGTGGTCAATTGTACGGAATATGTACTATACTGTACAATCTACTAATAAAAGTTTCAATCAATCAAATAATCAAAGCATTAAAATTTGGGAATATTTGAGTTAATTTGCGTACTTACTTTATATGTTCATCACTGTGCAACCTTGTATACTATCTTACCAAGACTACTGAACCAAGGCCTAAAAGTGACCTCAATTTGGGCCAAAACAGACATTGGAATTATTTGCTGGCATGCTTCGCCAGCCGGTGGAAGGCAAATAAATTGAACTTGCAGGTGGGCAATTTAAATTTCGCCCTCTTTCTTCATTGAAAGCCTCGAAGCTCAACCGGAAAGCTGCCTGAGCTCGTTCATCACACTAAAGTGTTTATGGACTCACTGCGTGTCTTTCCATGTTTGTCATTGAGCGCGATTACTGCACCCCAGTGTGAATGCATATGTGTGCAGCGTTTAATCTCCTCTATAACTCTCAACCCATGTAAATAATGAGGCTCTCATTCCGCAGTTCATCCCATTCCTCCCATGCTTTGTTTTAGATGTGTGTGTTTGTTATGCGGAAGGGAGTGTTCCTGTTGTCAGGATCTGCTGCCAAAGTATGCAGAATTACTTTTAAAACAGCTTGTGAGGTTAAAAGAAACCCCTTGGTCATAATATTTGAGCGTGCAGAGAATACTCCATTACGTAAACATGGGAAATAATGTCTATACTTGGCTTTTAAAAATCAAATTTGCACATTTATTCTCTCTTGAGTCATGGGGCGTCATTTGTTCAAGTTAATAAATTGCAGCTTTCAGATGAATTGCTTCAAGAAAGTCAGGAGTGACACTGAGCAAAAAAGAAAGCAGCTTGCCTATGTCTTACTTCTACCTAAAAGAAACAGAGCATCCCATAGTAAAAAATGAAAGCAAGGTGAGATTCTTTGATGAAGCTCCCATGGGTGAGCCCACTGCCGTGATAAAATGATAAGACACGTCTCTGCTTCCTGTCTCGGCAGCTGCCACTTCCTGCCTTAATCATTTCCTCCCCTCTCGGTCCGTTTGCGCAGCCCGACTGTCTCGTCTTCCCCCTGTCATGGATGCTTTACCTTGTCATGATAAGGCTGTCGCCTCCTCATAAATCTGTGAAAGGGTTAAAAGCCTGTGTTTTGGTTCAATGAGAGACGTTTTTATTTTGCTGACTGAAAAATCAAATTGTTTTTTCAACAGTGTCCCCTCACTGCCCTCCACCCCAATCCCCCATCACGTCTTCTTTTCTCAACGAGGATGCAGAATATTTTCCAGAAATTTGGGCCTACTTTCCAACCTCGAAACGTCTAGAAGAAGGACCCGGAGGGCTCCTTATTCAGACGCTTTCCATCATTTCAGACATCGCACTGGAAACCAGTTGACCCCATCGTTACCTTTGCAATAAAGTTCCTTTTGTCTGCAAAGTGGATGTTCGAAAAGAATTATGTGTTACTAGAGCCTGTTAATGAGCACCAAACTTTAAACAAATCTATTTTCTCCCTCATTTTTGAGAGAAGAGGCAAACCAAGTTGCATCATTTCATGACAGCATGAAAGAAAAATCTTCTTCCTCATGGACATGATACCGCCTCTGACCCGTTTATACTAAGCCGGCTAATGTTATCCAGGTTAAATCCCACCTAACCTTATCTGTGTCCACACACACAATGCGCATGTCATAGTCACATTCAGTGTCGCTTTTTGTGCAAGTTCTTAAATTTAACTTATCTGAACAATATCCAGTGTTGTATTTCAATTAACTGCAATCCAATATGTTGTAGTGAAGTGAAGTGAATTATATTTATATAGCGCTTTTCTCTAGTGACTCAACGCGCTTTACATAGTGAAACCCAATATCTAAGTTACATTTAAACCAGTGTGGGTGGCACTGGGAGCAGGTGGGTGAAGTGCCTTGCCCAAGGACACAACGGCAGTGACTAGAATGGCGGAAGCGGGAATCGAACCTGCAACCCTCAAGTTGCTGGCACGGCCACTCTACCAACCGAACTATGCCCCTATTGTAGTGAATCACACCTGGGCCATCATCCATCCATTCATCCATTTTCTACTGCTTATTCCCGCCATCATAAATTAATCAAATCTTTATTAGACATGTAAACAATGTGATAAAGAACATTTTACAACAATCAAACTAGGGATGTAGATATGTGGTCAGGACACTACTCACTCTTTTCCCTCCACCTTCATTGTCCATTAGTTTTCGGTGACTTTATATACTCTGGACCTAGAAAAGGAGTCTGCGACATACATGGCGGACAATAACTGTTATAGTATGCTTTGCCAGTCTAAAAGCATTCGATGTTTTCCGTAGTTAGTCTTCCCCTTTCGGCCAGGTAATACAAAGCACACGCTACTTCTTTTATCCCCTCCACGGGAGCCCGCATTCTCGTTGACTCTCCTTCAACAAATGGAAGAAGTTTTTCGGCAAGTAGAATCACAGCTGACCTCGACATTGGAAAGTTCTCTTGTTGTCTGAGAAGTGTGGTATCCCAAATAGCTGCAATCGTTTTCTCTTAAGGTATTCATGTGTGATTTCCATAAGCGGCTGTACATGTAGAAGAATGAGAAACACAGGCATGTCTGGATGACTCGCCTTCATATTTCCAGTGGTTACCTCCGTGTTACGAAACCGCTTTATTATGAAGCTGGCTGTGGCGCGTTCTTTCAGACGTCACTTCCTGTTTGGGGGGGGATCTTTCTGATGTCACTTCCTGTGTGGATCGCAGTCTTTCTTTGCTTGATTGATTGAGACTTTTATTAGTAGATTGCTAAGAACAGTACATATTCCGTACAATTGACCACTGAATGGTAACACCCGAATAAGTTTTTCAATTTGTTTAAGTCGGGATCCATGTTAATTAATTCTGGCGTCACTTCTTTGTCGAACTCAGTTTGTAAACGATCGATGAGTCCATACAAAGCTAAGTGCCGAAGATTAAAGAAATACAAAGCACACTTAGCCGTGTAAAAATATGTCCAAGGAGGGGAACTTTAAACGCTGGTTTAGTGTGGCTTAAACAGGGCTTAGACTAAATTATTATTTGTTTAAGGGGATTAAACGTCTTAGTGTAGATATGGCCTTACCCTAGATCAGGGGCGCTCACACTTTTTCTGCAGGTGAGCTACTTTTCAATTGACCAAGTCGAGGAGATCTACTTCATTCCTATTTATAATTTATATGTATTTATTTATAAAAGAGACATTTTTGTTAACAAGTTAATGGTGTTTAATGATAATACAAGCATGTTTAACACACATAGATTCCTTTCTTTCATGAAGACAAGAATATAAGTTGGTGTATTTGATTCTGATGACTTGCATTGATTGGAATTAGACAGTGGTGCTGATAACGTCCGCATTTTCAAATGGAGGGAAAAAAAAGCCCTCCTTTCTGTCCAATACCACATGAAAGTGGTTGGATTTGGCATCTCATTTGTCCAACTTGCATACTCGTTTTTAAACACTTTGTTATGAGAGTAGCATATGTGTGTGGCCCTTTAATGTCTGGCAGCAGGTGAGTGACGTCAGTGAGTGTGCGGGTGGGCAAGCAAGTGAGAAAGCGGTCGCTGAGGGCGGGGGAGAAATACATTGGTATCAAACTCCGTAGCTTGCTAGCCTGTGCACGCTAGCTTTCTGAGACTCTTATTTTGTTAGCACAGGCAGGATGAAACAGGTCTTTTATGGTGAAGACAGGAACTGTGCTGTCGGTCTTTAGAGTTTTGACAGTAGGTACGGAGTCTCTAGAAATAAAATGTGTTTCTCTGCGTCCGCCCTGTTAGTGATTTTTTTTCTTAAATATGAGCTCGCAGCAGCCAGCGTCATCTCACAAGATCCTCGGGTGCCGAGAATGTCAAACAACTGACGAAAGTGAAGTCTTGGTATGATTGATGATTGCTCATTTTTATGTATATTTTTTAATGCCTGGCTTGAGATCGACTGACACACCCTCCGAGATCGACCAGTCGATCGCGATCGACGTAATGGGCACCCCTGCCCTAGATAGATGAGCCCACCACGTGTAAAAGCCCACCACTTAGTTTGAAAAAAAAATAAAAAAGTTTCTCTTCCCATCTTGAAACTAACACCTACAGATCTGATAGTCATCTGAAACTACTTACAAAAGTATTAAACTGTAATCATAGGTCTCGTAAGCAATTTTCCTTCCAATTTTTCATATGTGTGAGCAAACGCCAAAACTGTTTGAGCATTCAGTGGCGCACATGGCAGACGTGCACACTGTTATGCACTTATCTTTTTATTCGATTTTGTGTGTGGCCTAGATTTGCAGTGCGCAGAGGACGCGTGAGCAGTGTGCAATTGCACAGGCGCGTACCTTAGAGGGAACGTTGCTTGTAAGTAAGGTATCTGAAATGTAGGAATTGAAAATATAATAAATGATTAGAATATTTTTTTGTCTTTTGAAGCTTTTTATTGATGTTTAAGCAGAGCAGGAGTGTCCCAGAGCAGGAGTCTGTAAGACGATGCCGGCAAGCTATAATTTGAATCAAAGATTTTAGTGTGTGTATAAGTACTTTTTGACCACATTCAACAATTCTTCATCGTGATAATAATGATAACCGATAATGATGATAACCGATGATAACCGATGATAATAATGATAACTCTCCCAACTGCGCCACACCTTGTGGCGCTGTTGTGAGAGTGGCTGTGCCAGCAAACTAAGGGTTCCTGGTTTAATCCCCACTGGCTATCGTCCTAGTCACGTCCGTTGTGTCCTTGAGCAAGACACTTCAACCTTGCTCCTGATGGGTCCTGGTTAGCGTCTTGCCTGGCAGCTCCCGCCATGTGTATGAATGGGTGAATGTGGAAATTGTGTCAAAGCGCTTTGAGTTCCTTAAAAGGTAGAAAATTGCTTTACAAGTATAATCCATTTACCATTTACCATTTAATCGTGATATTTTTGGTCACAATAACCGTGATATGAAATTTTCATGTTGTCAAATCTTAAGCGCTAGCAAGCTTGTAATTATAACTGTACTTTAACTACAAAGTGCACTGCATCCGGGCTGAGTAGTCCAATGGTAACTAGCTCTTCTGGCATTCCAGAATACATTGTGGCACATCTGTAAATTGCTTTATATTGCTTTATCTAACGTAATATATATATTTCCCCATAGTAGTTGTAGGCGCAGTGGAAGAGTGGCCGTGCGCAACCCGAGGGTCCCTGGTTCAAACCCCACCTAGTACCAACCTCGTCACGTCCGTTGTGTCCTGAGGAAGACACTTCACCCTTGCTCCTGATGGGTGCTGGTTAGTGCTTTGCATGGCAGCTCCTTCCATCAGTTTGTGAATGGGTAAATGTGGAAATAGTGTCAAAGCGCTTTGAGTACCTTGAAGGTAGAAAAGCGCTATACAAGTACAACCCATTTATCATTATTTATCATTAAAATGTGTTTCATGTTTATTGCATTAGAGTTAGGATGTGCCGATCCTATATTGATATCAGGACATATTACCTAATATCAGCAAAAGAACAAGTACAGTATTGGATAATATTGGCTTGCATCAAAAATCACCACTATAAGCTCTGATACAAACAGTCTTGCACCGACTTTTGGTAGCAGCCACCTCAATCGATAGGACTCAGCTATGAATCTTTAGATTGATAGATTGTAGAAACTTAGACATCGCGCAATACTAGAAAGCAGTGGATGTTTTTCAATCTTGAAAAGAACGCGAGAACCAGGCCTGTCTTCAAAAAGATTAAAAGACTCCGTTAGCTTACGTAACTGGAGGCGTGAATGGATATAAATAAATGGACCGGATGTCTCGCGAGACTAGCAGTTACTTGACAGTTTATATTTATAACAACGCGAGAGCCAGGGCAGCCAAGAAATGATTACACCGGATTTTCACAAGGTATGCACTGCTGAAGGGCATAACCGTGGAATGTCTTCCTGCGTAGACTTGACTTGAAAAGATGACAGTTTTGCCTTGCAGAACGACTACTTTATTTTTGTATTTGTAGCAGACAACACAGCGGTAACAACATTCCTGGCAGGCTTAATACACACAGTTCTCATTCACCTCCCGCTAACCACTCCCCTGTTTCCCCAACCCCCATGAGATCCCCAAATAGCTGTCTAGGATAGACCTGTAATATGATTCTTTGATTTTGGACTTCTAGAATTAGCATGTCCTCACCCATTGTGTCAACATCTGCAAACCCTCATCAAATTGACTTCAATTGTAAGACATGCAGAGCAGCTCTGAATTACACTGGATATTTACTTTTTATCAATTGGACTGAAGGCCGGAACTTTTCTTTTTTATTAAAACATTTCATTTGCAAATTTTTATATCATCTCCTCACATAAAAATATTTTTTGGTCGATGTTTTAAAATAAATATATTTGACATGTAAATTCTGATGTTTTTTTTCTTTCTCTTTGCCTTAAAGCATCTTTTGGGAAATATGTTGTGTTTTACACATCTGAAAATACTGTAAGCCTGTCACTTTTGTGGAATGTGTTTTTTGTATATATATTTGAAGATGAATGTTCCAATGGTTGTTGTCATTCAACAAGTTATTGTTATTCTCAGGGCATTTAAATGATCAGTTAACTATGACGTTTGTCCTGGAAGACCGTCAGAGTAGTTTTCATCAGTTCATGCTCATAGGCTGAGATTGGACTGATCGAGTCTAAGCGCTTGGTGCCAAGGTCCTAACTACTGTATTTATCCTCCGACATGAAGAGAAGCGTCTGCACAGTAAGGAATGTTTCTGTGTTTTTGTGGTGTAAGAAAGAATGTGTTGATCAACAAAGGTTGTCGTTCTTGCACCGTATATGGTTCATACACTATATCTAATCTTATGGAATTGTTCTATTTTTAAAATATATAGTTAATGAATTGTATCGTTACCCATGTATCTAGATGCGTATCCAAAAATGGTGTACAACCTTCGCGTTTACTTCTGCAAACAATCACACAAAGTTGGTGTTTTCTGTGTATTTTAGAGAAGTCATGTACAAAAACGTGCAACAGATAAGCACACAAGCTGGACAAACTTACTGTGTACCACTAGGTGAAAAACATAACTTAAGTACAAAATTAGTCAATACAATCAAATATCAAATAATTATAATTGCTTATAACTTAACGATACAAAGTCTCTAGTGCAGAACATATTATCAATCAATCAATCAATCAATCAATGTTTATTTATATAGCCCTAAATCACAAGTGCCTCAAAGGGCTGCACAAACCACGACATCCTCGGTAGGGCCCACATAAGGGCAAGGAAAAACTCACCCCAGTGGGACGTCGACCATGATGACTATGAGAAACGTAGGAGAGGACCACATATGTGGGCCACCCCCCCCAGGGGACCGAAAGCAATGGATGTCGAGCGGATCTAACATTATATTGTGAAAGTCCAATCCATAGTGGATCTAACGTAACCGTGAGAATCAAGTCCAAAGTGGTTTCAATATAGTAGCAAGAGTCCCATCCAAAGTGGAGCCAGCAGGAAACCATCCCAAGCGGAGGCGGATCAGAAAGTATCCAGTAACAAACATATCTGCATCATTCAATTTATTATATTATGATTGAATGTACCGGTAATTTAATTATTCATTTTGGCCCCACTACTCCCCTTTAACCTGTGATCAGGCGGCGACTTGTCCAGGGTGTACCCCGCCTAATGGATGGATGGATGGATGGATACTCCACTTTAACATAAAGACAAAATAAGTCTATCCCAGGTGCCTATGATTAGGTTAGTGTTTTTCTTACCTACCATTGTCATCTGTTTGAGTAATTTCACTTAATCAAACGATGTTGTACCCTGTTTTTTCCTCAGAAAACAGGCTAAGCTGGCATGATATTGTTGTTCAAATATGACTGCAAATGTTACTTCACATAGCTATGCTAGTGATGCTAACATCTGTGTCCCCCAGTCCCATACCTTAATGGTACGTCGGTGTATGTAATTGTAGAGCATCACTTACATTGGACAAATTTTACTAAATAAATGCGAAAAGTGAATAAAAACGCACAATAGCGCTTCATGCAAACACACTTTTGATGTGGATGACACACAAAATGTTGTGTTCCTTGTAGGATGGACTAAAAGCGTTTTTAAATAGTTTGAATTCCAACATCAGTGAGTGATTTTGGACAACACACATCTAATACACTGCTGTGGCACCTTTGACACCTATTTGATACTCAGGAAATATATTCTAATATGGCACCTTTTAGGATAAATATATTATCCCCCTTTGAATTCCCCAGGGAGCCCGTATCTTGGGAGGCATGTTGACAGCAAGGTCGGTCGCAGATTTGCAGACGGTGAGGTCAACGAGTTTAAGGGTCACAACAGCCTTTGGATGGATCAAGCTATTCATCAATGTCGGAGCACTCTGCTGCTGCAGACGTTTAAAGATGACCAACAGGAAACGTGTAGCAGCGTAAATCCTTCAGTGACCATTTGAGCTGCAGGACGGATGATGATGTATGACTTGTTCTTGCTCATCCTAATGGCACAACCCAGTGGTTTGATGAGTTTTCAGGGGCGAGAAGGGAGCTGTAGCGGTTTCACAGTGTGTTGCGGTCTCACTTGCACAGCTATTTGGATTGGGAGGGGCTTAAGAGCTTCAGTTACCTCAAAAATAATCTATAGTAAACCGCTAGACATGTCACTGAGCCCCATTAATCATTTTCCTGCTGCTGTGGGTGTCCCGTATGCAATAATTAAGCTAAGTGCTCAACCACTATAACTGCACAAAACCAATTAGTCCCCTGCTAGAAACAAATATCAATACATCTCTATAGTGTATGCATCTAATAATCCTTTTTTCTGATTAAAAATGCATATTTCAGACTTAGTACTATACCCACACAACCTGTTCTACACATATCACACTTACCCAAACTATCCCGCCCAGTCCACACACACCCTCAACACACACTCCTCGTACTTAAAAATAGAGCTCAGCAATTGATGGGCGCCGCTGACGCCAGCCTCGTTCCAACACGCCGTGCATGCGAGAAGCTGATAAACAAAAAAGGTAAAGAGGAGGGAAGCCAGAGAAAGTGTCGAGGAGTGAGACAGCAGTGAGTGGCAGGGTTGGCTTTGAAGAAGAATACTTTGTTGGCGGGGTCGAAGGTCCCAAATGTGCCAGGGTGATCAGGAACTTGCTGTCAGCAGATGCAGTGTCATGTGGTGTCACATTTAATCATGGATAAACTGAAATACTCAAAGATAATGTAAAGCTCCTATAGTATTGTATTTTTTTAACACTTTTAAACCTAAACACTGGCATAGCTATGTTGGCTACATGCAGAGTTAACTGTACAGTCGCACATTATCCATCCATCCATCCATTTCTACCGCTTGTCCCTTTTGGGCGATAGGCGGGGTACACCCTGGAAAAGTCGCCACCTCATCGCAGCAGTAGCACATTAAACGTTTCATAGCATGTTGTTTTTTTTTTATATTTAAAACACTTCTCTGTGATCTACATAACATGTAATGCTGGTTCTTTGGTCAGGTTGTTTTCTGACCGTCTCTTCAGGATACGCCGTTTTGTGGGCGGCCTTATTTACGTGGCTCCATTGCGACAGCGGTTGGTTTACCAATGGTACAAATTTCACTAACTGGGAAGATTTGAAACAGATCGTTTAACGCAAGTATGAAGGCAAGAATCCATCCATCCATTTTTTTACCGCTTATTCCCTTTTGGGGTCGTGGGGGGCGCTGGTGCCTATCTCAGCTACAATCGGGCGGAAGGCGGTGTACACCCTGGACAAGTCGCCATCTCATCACAGGGCTGGATTGTTTTGTAAATATCTGCGCAATGCTCCCACAGTTAGATTTTACATTTCCGGGACTTATGCAGATCCAAAATAAAACAACAGTAGGGATCAATAGGTCAAAGTTGGTTTTGCATGATAGGGCCCCTTTAAAAGTACCATTATGCTGTCTTTGACTTAGTCTTAGGCTTAGAAAAATGTTAATGATCCAAAAGGGAAATTGTTCCACACAGTAGCTCAGTTACAAAGGATGGAAAGGGTAAGGTTGGAAAGGATCGTGCACACAAGGGCACAAAAAGAGGGCGAAAACAAAAGGTATAAAGTAGACTAAAAATGTACCATTGTCACAACATATATGTAATATTTACATATTATTTATACAGTATATAATATATACTGATATATTATACTATTATATTATATTATATTATATTATTATATAATATATACAATATACAGTATAACAAATCCTAATTACCATGTACAATGTTACAGGATAATGGCCTATTTGCTGAAAAAAAGAAAATCATCAAACTTACAGCTCCCAAGTATCTAGGTGACTGACGGACAGTTGGCAGAGTTTTGTGGCTGTATTTTAAAATGTGTAGTAGAGTAGCGGGTCATTAAAAGAACTGACTTAAATACCAAGTTGCTGCTGTGTCGAGTCTTAGCGTGTGAGTACGGAACATTCAGCGCCTTTGCTCCTAAAAAATTAGCTAGTATTTCCCATATACTGTGTTTATTTATTTGTGGCGTCCTGCTACAAATGCACATGTGGTTTGACAGAATATGACGTAGCAGAAAAGATAGCAACTTTGGGCCGGATTTACTAAACGTTTGAATATACTAAAACACGTGCAAACCTGATAGCTTACCAAACATGCACAAAGTGAATTGCGTCTGTTGAGAGAGCAAAATTTGGCATGTAATCCTTTTTGCCTCTCTGTCTTCATTAATATGCAAAATGTATACTCATCATTAAAATACCCACAATCCTAGAAGGAGAAACTGCAATTATTATTATTTAGCATGCTCAATGTGATTTATCAACACTCATCAGTGTTTTGCAAGCACTTTTTTGCATTTTATTTAGTACGAGTCAGAAGGATGTGCAAACTGACAGTTGCACACGCGGCTGCAGGTTCAACGCTTGCACTGCACACGATGAACAGGCAGGAATCTTATGTTTGTGTGTCAACATTTTGGAAGATTCAGAAATAAAAAATATTAGAAATATTCTCTATTCCCCAATTTCCCTTCATAATTTTACATATAGCTGTTGGATGACTTAAAGGGCAGATTAAAATTAATTCCATGTATGCCTTATGGTGTCTGGTGCCGTTTTTATGTCAGAAAAATATAATTATATAACAATATAGACGTCTTTCATTGTGCATTTTTTTTTTTTTTTTTTGCATTTGACTCATTCCAGACGCATGACTGCGCAGGTGATGCGGTCACAGAATTATGGGTCAGTGTGCACATGTTTGTGTTGTCTCGATAGCGATTCAGAAAAGGTGTTACAGATTATAGATGTGTGCTGCTGGTTTAACAAATTGCACACAGGTAGGAGCATAATAACATGAATGTGCAGAAAATAATCGTCTCCCTGGTAAAAGCCCCGTAGGACATGCAAAATCCTCATTTTGATAAGGGGGTCCGCACCACTTTTCAATTTAGTAGATTACGCGCAACACGCCCACTAACTGTACACACAATTTTATTTTTGCACACGGTGTCTAGAGCGTGGTATTTGGATATTAGTAAACCAGGCCTAAGTCACGAGTGTAGTTGTGCATTAAAAGTCAAAGACGGGAGTGCGTTTTACTTTATGCATTAGGGTCTGATTTATTAGGAAGGTGCTAAACAGCATCTGCAAACAATAAAATGGTGTGAACTATTGATGGACGTGTTGCCTGTGATCTACTAACACTGCTTGTGCTATTCATAACATGGCACAGACCGCCTTATTTAAATGAGGATGTTGCGTGTACTAACCCCTGGTTCACCACGTAGACACTCAATCATTTACTGCACTTTTATTTTATAGTGCACGTTTTGCTGTGTTTATGAAACAGCAGCAGACATGCACCACTTTTTATGGGCATTTCAGAAACCAGCAGTCCTAATTCCTGCCGTGCACCGACAATGGAAACCACTTTTTTTTCAGGGCACTCACCGGTACCTGGCTGCGGCACTGACCGCAAATATGGAGAAGAATATGCAAAAAAATGCATATTGCAAATAGGGCTGGGCGATCTGCACGATATATCGCGGGTTTGTCTTTGTGCGATATAGAAAATGACTATATCGGGATATTCGAGTATACCTTCTCACGCAGTTGCTTTTAGTTGCTGGCATTACACTGCAGGCTCTTCTCGCTCTTTCCTGTCTCTCCTTCTCACAGACAGGAAGCGCACCTTTTTACATACGTCACATACAACGTCATACGCCCTCGTGGAGCAGAGCGGTAGCAGCATGGGTAACGTTAGCTGCACGTAAGCAATGATGATACAGACCATCAATCCCTCAGCTGAGGGTCCATTATTTGGCAGTGGTTTGGCTTCATGTGGTAATATGTGAAACAGACAACTGTATTTTGTCAAGTGTGGGCCAAAAGCGATGCTACAAAAAGTAGCATTACTGCTAATATGTAGCATCATTTGAAAAGTCACCTGCTTGAGAATGAAGTGGTTACTCCGCATGCTGCTGCCCCCGCGACCCGACCTCAGATAAGCGGAAGAAGATGGATGGATGGATACTCCGCATGTCAACATCTCCATTCCGTGCCACACCAACAATATGCCAAGGCAAACATTTCCACAACAACACCGTATGAAAAAAAAATAGTCAACAGAATTTAATAACGTCCGTGGTAACCTACCACATAGCAAAGGACGAACACTGTTTGATTTCCTATCATGCAGCTCATTTTTATTTGACAGTTATTGAAATATCTTGTGTGACATCATGCACAAAAGTGCACTAATAGCTTGTTTTAAAATGTCTCTGACAATCTTGCACTTTCTGTTTTGGAAATGACATGAATGTTTGTGCCACTGCTTAATAACTGTTTAGTAAATACCGTTTTGGTCAATTGACTTAGTTGTGATTTCCTTCTCTGCATGAAAGTTTAAAATGAGCATGTATTAATGCAGTATGAACAAGAATGTTTTCATGTAGACACATAGAGTCATCATACTGCTGTGATTATATGCATCAAGTGTTCATTCAAGGCTAAGGCAAAATATCGAGATACATATATATCGCGAAATGGCCTAAAAATATCGAGATATTTAAAAAAAAGGCCATATCGCCAAGCCCTAATTGCAAAATGTTTTTATCACATACAAAATATGTCAATAAGATATCCCGTTTATTGTAAAACAAAGCTCATTAAAAAAAAAAGCAAGCAGACACCAAAACACATCAATTTAATTTGTTTTAATTAGCCCCTCATGTCACCCAGCAGCTGTAAAGTTGAAAAGGATGTTGCTGAATAGACAATGTCTCATATTTATTTATTTCTATCAGTCCAAACATGTGGAGGGTTGACACTCACGCAAAGGACGCTGGGTTCTCTGTCCGTCTTTCTCATGACTCTGTGCATAACTGTCACTTTGCACATACTTTTCAGACGTGGTAAATAGACCTCCAAATAATGCTTGCAAAACAGTGGTGAGTGTTAATAAATCACATTGTGTGTGCTAAATAATTATATTTGCATCTTCTCCTCCCAGTATTGTGAGTTTTTTAATAATCATCAGCATAGTTTTTGAATATTAATGAAGACAGAGACGCACAATTATTTGTGCTCCTTATTCTGCTCACTTAACAGACGCAGACCACTTTGCACATGTTTAGTAGATCAGTGCTATCAAGTTTGCACATCTTTTAGTACATACAAACCGGTTACCAAAGGCCAAGTATCAGGCTGCAGTGCAATAAACATAGTAGAAAATAAAAACATTATAGAAATATATAGAAAAGTAGTTACAGTTTGGCTAAAATAGATTAATAAATAGTTACAATAACTCATGAAATATTGTGTTGACTTTCACAACTAGTCCAGTTAGATCACGTCAGATTATGTTGTTGGTATGTGGTAGGGCAGTGGTTCTCAACCTTTATTCAGTGATGTACCCCCTGTGAACATGTTTTTAATTCAAGTACCCCCTAATCAGAGCAAGGCATTTTTGGTTCAAAAAAAGAGATCAAGAAGTAAAATACAGCACTATGTCATCAGTTTCTGATTTATTAAATTGTATAACAGTGCTAAATATTGCTCATTTGTAGTGGTCTTCCTTGAAATATTTGGAAAAAAAGATATAAAAATAACTAAAAACTTGTTGAAAAATAAACAACTGATTCAATTATAAATAAAGATTTCTACACATAGAAGTAATCATCAACTTAAAGTGCCCTCTTTGGGGATTGTAATAGAGATCCATCTGGATTCATGAACTTCATTCTAAACATTTCTTCACAAAAAAAGAAATCTTTAACATCAATATTTATGGAACATGTCCACAAAAAAATCTAGCTGTCAAAACTGAATATTGCATTGTTGCATTTCTTTTCACAGTTTATGAACTTACATTCATATTTTGTTGAAGTGTTATTCAATAAATATATTTATAAAGATTTTTGCTATTTTTAGAATATTTAAAAAAAAATCTCACGTACCCTTTGGCATACCTTCAAGTACCCCCATTTGAGAACCACTGTGGTAGGGGAAATATTTGGTGAGAGGGAAAAGTCTGTTTACCAGTCTCACAGCCTTTAGGAAAAAAAAAAGTTTCAGTTTCCTGCTGGTCCTGCTGCTCCTGTATCCTGTATCCCAGATGGTAAAAGGGAGAAGATGTAGTGGGGGGGATGATGGGTCCCCTTGATGATGGAGATGGCTCTGCGGATATCTACGTCAGGGAGGGGAATGTGGCACCTGCAATTTTGCTCGCCGTCAAAAGATTAGTTGTTATATATTTTTTTTCTTTACATTTTTATCAGCCTCTTTCATTACAAATAACACGATGGCATCATGCCGCTACCATATGGAGTTAATCAGGGACAACATTTGGATTTCTCAAGTGGGTCGGACAGAACTGGCTTGCATACAGGGGGTGTGGTTTGAAGGGATTTTTAGCAGTAATTTCTACCACTTCCACAGACACGCACCTGGGGATAGGTTGATTGGGAACACTAAATTGGCCCTAGTGAATGTGAGTGTGAATGTTGTCTGTCTATTTGTGTTGGCCCTGTGATGAGGTGGCGACTTGTCCAGGGTGTACTCCGCCTACCGCCCGTGCGCAGTTGGGATAGGTAGAAAATAGATGGAGGGATGGATGAATGGGATACAAACATTTCATATTTGTATTAAATAAAAAAATAACTGAATTAAACAAATAACTTTATTTTGTTTTTTTCAAGATTGCATTTTGATTTAGTTTAATGTTTACCTTGCATGTCCAGGCTAGGAGTCAGTCCATGTCCACAGAAACAAAAGACGGCTACTCAAGCGCTACCAGGAATCGCGAGCACTAGACTCCTCATTTAGATTATTTGTATTCATCTTACCTGTTCAAGATTCATTATTGTTTTGTGAAGGCTAACTTGGGCTGACTGTGCTTTGTCAGCTGCTGTGTGCTGTCAATCATTGTCATGTTATCAAGAAGGCGGCCCCAGAAAGCAAATCAAAGAGCTTTTATGAAGTCTAAATGGACAATCTTCAGCTTGAGCGGCCGTGTCCTACCTGGTGCTTGTGTTTGACTTCCATTCCATCCATTTTCTATCGCTTATCCCTCTCGGGTTCGCTTTTAGCTGCATACGGGCGGAAGTTTCCATTGAATAGCTTAACATTAGTTTTGGATGTTAAGAAGAGCATAACCCCTAATTACATCCATGGAGAGAATATTAAGAACAATATTATTTGTTTTATATATTTGAAGGCTCCATGCCACTGCTGTTCATTTATGAACGAAAATATTGTCGTTATTTATGACCATATTTATAAGCAAAGTATAGATATGCAGTAGTAGTGCTACTGTTCTCTTAAACCACTACCCAAAGGTGTTCTTGTTATATTTTTTGGTTTGAGCAAGTTGCAAACAGCCATTTTAAATTTTGTGCAAAAAAATGTTAAAGCAAAGCAATCTTGAATACAATATAATACATAAATATTGAAACAGTTATCATAAAGTAGTGAATTTAAAAGTACCATAGGATCTTTTTTTTATGTCTTGGTATTGAATTAAGTATTTAGAATTGTGGAAGTTTACAGGTATTGGTATTGGCCAAGGCAGCATGGTGGAAGTGTGGTTAGAGTGTCTGCCTCACAATACAAAGGTCCTGGGTTTGATCCTGCGCTCGGGATCTTTCTGTGTGGAGTTTGCATGTTCTCCTTTGACTGCGTAGGTTCCCTCCGGGTACTCTGTCTTCCTCCCACCGCCAAAGACATGCACCTTGGGATAGGTTGATTGGCAACACTAAATTGGCCCTTGTGTGTGAATGTGAGTGTGATTGTTGTATGTGTTGGCTCTGTGATGAAGTGGCGACTTTTCCAGGGTGTACACCGCCTTCCGACAGAATGCAGTTGAGATAGGCTTCAGGACCCCCTGCTACGCCGAAGGGAATAAGTGGTAGAAGATGGATGGATGGATGGATGGATGGATGGATGGATGGATGGATGGTATTGGCCAACACAGATAGACAGACAACATTCACACTCACATTCATACACTAGGGCCAATTTAGTGTTGCCAATCAACCCGCTATTTGTATTGGCGGACCAAATACCAATTTCTTTTTGCAGAAGTAATAGAAACATTTTTAACGACATGTTGAGGTTTCCCTTGTCAAATAGATTGCTGCATTTATGTTAAGCCATACAATCTCCCGTCCAAAGGCAAAACCCAGTAACTCATTTTTGGTCAAAACTGAGCTGATAATAATTTTGGAGTTCCTAGGTGATATGCTTTACATTAGTGTATGCGATATTGTAATTTGTTCCGTAAGTAAGCTGTTACGCGCATGGCAGGACCTAGCAACTACCACATAACCGCGTAGATACAACAGAAAAACCTAGTATCTCAAGGGACCAATTGTCAGTCGCCTTTTTGTCTTTAATGAGACATTTGCACGAATGGGGGCCGACGGTCAACCTGATTATGTGATATTATGGCACGAGGGGGTATTTGGAAGATTGGCCCAGGACGTTGCAAGCACCTTCATTAAATGTATTGTTCTTGATTCTTCCCCTTGCATACTCTTTTGGGCAGATAACTGTGGAGGTCAAAATAAAAACTGGATGCTGTACACGGCTCTTGCTCAATGTGCAAACGCAGAATGGGGCCCACCCGAGATTGTGATAAAATATCTGGAGAAAGGGCACATGTTCATGAGAGCAGATTCAATCCATGGCTCAATCGGCAAGAAAATGAAAGCTCAAAAAATTACCTATACGTTTGATGACTTTGTAGATCTTTGTAAGACAGCATCAAGATAGATTGGTTTTCCTTTGTTTTCTCAAAATCAGCTAGAAGGGAGTTACTAGGTTTTGCCTTTGGGCGCGAGCAATTTGCTTGTATTCTCTGCTTTCTGTGTACTTTTCCCACTGATCAAACGTGATTGATACCTCTGCTCCTGACTTCACCCTTAATGTCTAAATGTAATTACTTTACGATGTGTTGGCATATTCATCTCTTAGAAGCCATTTCCCGGGAACACCACAGCTTGCAAATATCAGCAAATATCAATTATTGTGAATACAAGCTGATTCAACAGTAAATTTAGGTGATTCCCAGCTTGTCTTGTATAGCAACTCAAAACAGTCCCCCAAACTTGTGTGAATTTGTTACATTTATTCCACCAATGGAAGCAGGTTCCAGGAGAATCAGGAATTTAAAACAATGCCATTATAAGGGACATCATGCCGTCTCTTTAGTTCCGGGCCATGTTGACTAGAGACGAATGATGTGAGCTGTGGAAAGCACTTCTACAGATAACAGCTTGTACAGTTTCACAGAGGCAATGTCCAAATCATGTGCTGCTCATTAGCACCTTGAAGACACTTCAGCACGGTTTAGTTCCAAAAACTTACTCAGCATTACCTCATGGGTGTTACAAATGCCTTTTAAAAGTCAGTAGTGCACTGGATATTGATTGATACTGATTAAAAAAACTTTAATATATGAGATCAGTCAGCAGCTTTCTCTCTCTGCTCCAGCCAAGATGACCTCTCCTCCTTGGCATTCCGCTGTGGAATAATCCAGACTTTTCCCACTCTCTCTTCCCTCTACGACTAAAACTGTCAAGTTCGCTTACCCCGGAGAAACCGCTCCGTGCCCATTCCAGCGTGCGCGCCAATCAGTTTACCACTCCTTCTCCTTCTGGGGTTTAGCTTTGACTCCTCTCAATGTGTTGGTCAAAAGCACCCAGTGCTTATTGTTCTTCTTCTTACCAACCAAGCCAAGAGCAATCTAGCTTGTCAAAAAAAAGCTCTCTCACTTCCGAGTGAAGAATGATGACCGTTGCAACTAAATGTAAGTTTTTTTTGTATCTGTGGAATGTGTGCTTTTGGAAAGGTTTTTGGAAAAAGGATAAAAAAGACCAATCCATAAAAGTAGTATTGCACCTATTAATCTGAATCCAAAACCTCTGATGTTGGATGTATGCTGGCCTTATAAATAATTAATCATTGATTGATTGCATTTTAATTGAACAATATTTGAAATTTTTTTGAACAAAGGTCCTGGGTTCGATTCCCGGGCTCGGGGTCTTTCTGTGTGGAGTTTGCATGTTCTCCCCGTGACAGCGTGGTCCCTCCGTGTAGTCCGGCTTCCTCCCACCTCTGAAGACATGCACCTGGGGACAGGTGGATTGGCAACACTAAATTAGCCCTTTTGTGAGAATGTTAGTGTGGCTGTTGTCTGTCTATCTGTGTTAGCCCTGAAATGAGGTTGCAACTTTTCCAGGGTGTACCCCCCGCCTACTGCCCAAATGCAGCTGATATAGTCTCCAGCACCCCCCGCGACACCGAGAGGGACAAGCGGTAGAAAATGGATGAATGGATGGATGGAAGAATTAACATTTTGTGGTTGACGATCAAATCAATAGTGAACAGACTAGTATGTGTTCTGAAATGACAAAATTCTGTCAAAATATTTAATTTTCCATCAGGCTACAACATACCCAAACAGATCACAGAATTTTTTTTCCCCACAAAACAATGAAAAGGAGTTTGATTTTGAGCTGCATTTTGATTTGGACAATATCTACAAGGCTTTAACTCACACATTCAAGTTGGCTTCACTCATCGTCTTTGTCACGTCGAGTGCTTTCAGAGTTTTAAAACGATTTCTCCGGCAATTATAAATATGTGTTACGTAGATTGCTATCTTCTGGCCAATGGAAGGCTGACTGTCCACTAGGGTCATGCTCACCGCAATGTTTTGTTATGTTACCAATTTGCCTATACATATTTCATATGCTCTCCTGCATGCTTATTTCAAGAAATAAACGTTTTTAGCCTAACTGGCGCAATGACGTCACTCAACGCTTTTGTACATTATTGTTTAACTTGTAGGATGAGGCGTATGCTTGTTTACTTAACATTTTGTTAACGTGGTATTTTTAAGTAATTCCGTGTAATTAAAGTGATCAAGTCCTGGCTTAATTGTGGCACGTGTTTTCGAATGAAGGAAGGGAAACGTGTTTCAAATAGTGGTGTAATGGTACATGTACGTACATGCATGTCTGCATTTGGCATCCACCGATGCTGCCATGCATATGAAGATCTTTGAGGAGCAGCTGGTCCACCTTGGCAGTACAGTCAAAAAGGTGTGGAAAAGCTGCCAAGTAGGGGAAAAAATTCACTTTTGAAGTCATGAAAGCGTAAAATATGTCGAGGTTAATTAGCTACTGCTAATCCTTGCAGGTCTGTAGTTTTGCTATCAGCATAACTTTGACACATACCATCGTCGCAAACACTCCCATCACTTGTTATCTCTCACTTGCACTCCCATATCATTGCCAACAAGGGTTAGACCCATGCATCATTTCAAGAAAAGCAAAAAATACTACACAGTGTTCCTGTCTTCTTTTTATCACTATTCTTCTCTAAACTAAACTTTTGGCCAAAGGCGGTTGTAAACAAATGTTCTCCAGGGGTGGGGAAAAAAGGGCCAGCGTTTAACCAGAGAGGCACATTAAAACAAGGAAACAAAGTAAATTTTAAGACTAGACAGTAATACTTCACCTTACGATTCTGTTAAGTGAAATCAGTTGTATCTCAAATCGTCTTCCGTTGAAATTAAAGAAAAACAATTGAACTGGTGCTTGCCCTTCCCCAAACACCACAATTTTAACATGTAACAAACCTAAAAAGAAAAACATGCTTTTAGATAATGAATATTGTATGAAAAACAATGTAAAAATAATGTACTACAAAAAACTACATTACTTTTATGAAAGAATGTAATAATAAAGTGTAGCATTTACCTTATAGAATGGAATTTGACGGTATCTCATTCTACTTGCGTCAAAGACATCATTAGCAGCTATTCCAGATTTTCATGGATGAATGTCCACCGTAATTTTTGGCCTTTCTTTCTTACGTCCCAATCAACATGGAATTGATTGCTAATGTCTGTTTAGCTGGGAACGCTGAGGACACGCCCCTTTATAAATATGCAAATAATTTTTAAATTAGCCATCACAATTCAGTGTGATGCTTTCTTGTGTCACACTGCTTCTTCCTTGTGTCCATCCATTCATTTTCTACCGCTTATTCCCTTTTGGGGTCGCGGGGGGCGCTGGTGCCTATCTCAGCTACAATCGGGCGGTAGGCGGCGTACACCCTGGACAAGTCGCCACCTCATCGCCACCTCTTTCTTGTGTTTCAATTGAAAAAAGAATGAGGGATGAGATTGAGAGCCTGTCAATGCTGAATGCTCCAAGAATCCCCCACATTGCCCCCCCCCCCCCAAAAAATGGTTGGACGTCAGGAAAAAGGTGTAGAAGAAGATGGATGTTCATCGAGAAAACAAACGAGTGCACCAGAGACAAAGTTGTGCTGCACCCCACCTGAAAAGATTGTCACTGCAATTTTACGTAAAACTTTAGCAGATGTGGGTAACTCTGATTAACCTCAACAAAAATATAACTGTTGTAACTTTCAACAAAATTTGTTCATACCGTAGCCTGCTCGCAGCCAGATTAGCGTTTAATATGAAAATTATGTAATATTGGGTTTGCAATGCCAACATACAAAAAAGGATATGAAAGTCTTTGACACTTTCTTGATTACTCAATGTATTATTAAAACATAGGAGAGCTACTTGACATTCCTCCACAGTCTTTGGTGCCATGTTGCTGCAACCACTGGCGGCTGCAACGATCCGTCAGACTGGCAAAGTTGGTGCTGGAGTCACAGAAAAACATTGTGACAGTAATAGTTGGCAAAATGACCGCCTAGATCGTCCTCACAAAAAATGTTGTGTCCTTGCTTCAATCATTTCACATTGTTGAACTCAAATGTTGGCAAAGCCAGAAGAGTCTGTAGAAATGTGCGTACGTGAATCATGAAGTTGGCATGATTCACCGCAGATTTTCATGTCAAGTTGTCTTTTGATAAATCTCAGCAAACATAAGGCCCTAGATGTTTTGGGCAGATTTTAAAGGGTTAACTGTGGCATTAGCTTCGCCAACTAATGGTGGGTATGCTTGTAACTAAAAATTTTGCTTGCAACCTAAAAGATAACAATTAGCTGAGACTCTTAAATTAAGGTACTACTATACGGTAAACTTTAATTTACTTTAAATCATACAAATATTTATTTAACAAAACTCCAGGGTACAACAATGTGCATTTCCTAGTCATGAAAGCACCACTATGTAATATACTGTAGTTGGGTCCACATTTGATTTGTGTTGGTCAAGACTTTGTAGTTCTCATTATACAGTAGCTTTTTTTCCCCAGTTTCTAAAACAATGTCTTGAAACAAAAACAGTGTCGGGGGCATTTGGTGTGCCAAAATGTCTACATGCATAGCAAAAGAGTCCGTCATGACAGAATACTCAATCCAGAAGGTTACACTGTCTTCTGTCTTCCATCAATGGGGATGGAATAATATGCAACTTGGACTGTACTGTAACAGGGTTCTTGTACTTGCTGATATCTGTACAAAGATGTAGAGTATACATAGAGACTACAACAATTAGTATACAAAGTACAAACCCCGTTTCCATATGAGTTGGGAAATTGTGTTAGATGTAAATATAAACAGAATACAATGATTTTCAAATCATTTTCAACCCATATTCAGTTGAATATGCTACAAAGACAACATATTTGATGTTCAAACTGATAAACATTTTTTTTTTGCAAATGATCATTAACTTTAGAATTTGATGGCAGCAATACGTGACAAAGAAGTTGGGAAAGGTGGCAATAAAAACTGATAAAGTTGAGGAATGCTCATCAAACACTTATTTGGAACATCCCACAGGTGTGCAGGCTAATTGGGAACAGGTGGGTGCCATGATTGGGTATAAAAGCAGCTTTAATGAAATGCTAAGTATTTCACAAACAAGGATGGGGCGAGAGTCACCACTTTGTAAGCAAATTGTCGAACAGTTTTTAGAACAACATTTCTCAACGAGCTATTGCAAGGAATTTAGGGATTTTACCATCTACAATCCGTAAAGTCATCAAAAGGTTCAGAGAAGCTGGAGAAATCACTGCACGTAAGCAATGATGTTACGGACCTTTGATTCCTCAGGCGGTATTGCATCAAAAACCGACATCAGTGTGTAAAGGATATCATCACATGGGCTCAGGAACACTTCATAAAACCACTGTCAGTAACTACAGTTGGTCGCTATATCTGTAAGTGCAAATTAAGACTCTACTATGCAAAGCAAAACCCATTTATCAATAACACCCAGAAACGCCGCCAGCTTCGCTGGGCCCGGGGTCATCCAAGATTGATTGATTCAAAGTGAAAAAGTGTTCTGTGGTCTGACGAGTCCACATTTGAAATTATATTTGGAAACAGAGGACGTGGTGTCCTCCAGAACAAAGAAGAAAATAACCATTCGGATTGTTATAGGTGCAAAGTTCAAAAGCCAGCATTAGTGATGGTATGGGGGTGTATTAGTGCCCAAGGCATGGGTAACTTACACATCTGTGAAGGCACCATATCATGGACGCCCCTGTTTATTTCAGCAAGACAATTCCAAGCCACGTGTTACAACAGCATAGCTTCGTAGTAAAAGAGTGCGAGTACTTTCTTGACCCGCCGGCAGTTCAGACCTGCGTCCTATCGAAAATGTGTGCCGCATTATGAAGCGTAAAATACGACAGCAGAGACCCCGGACTGTTGAACGACTGAAGCTCTACATGTCACACCGGGACATGGATTGGTTTTGCTTCTTCCACGCAAAGGATGATTGGCACGAGCCAGACGAGAGTGTGAGTACATTGTTGTTTATTTGAATACTAAATACAAAAATAAACAAACTAAGGGCGCTCACAAGGAGGTACAAAACTTGGCTACAAAAATACAAACAGGAAAACAAAACACCTGCTCGATGGCATGAAAGACAATGAACTATAAACTTAAACTTGCACTGTGGCTTAACTATGAAAAACTAAAACAAAAACACTTACTGTGAAACAAGGGGCATGGATAGCAGGGTCTGTAGCAGGTAATTGTGGGTGCGTGAAGTAAGGAAGGCAAGCAAAGTTCCCAGACTGATGGACAGAAAGTAAAATCCTTAAATACTGGCTGTGGTAATGAGTAACAGGTGTGAGAGGCTGAGGGTCGGGGCGTGACTAGAGGGACCAGGTGGAAACTAATGGGTTGGCATGGAAACAAACAAAACCAGGAAGTGCAACATGTGACTGAATGTCCAAAAATCAAAACATAACATGATCAAACATAAACCCTGCCTCACAGGCATGACACGAAATAAAACAACAATGGGAAAGAATTCCACTTTCAAAGCTTAAACAATTAGTTTCCTCAGTTCCGAATTGTTTATTGAGTGTTGTTAGAAGAAAAAGTGATGTAACACAGTGGTGAACATGCCCTTTCCCAACTACTTTGGCACGTGTTGCAGCCGTGAAATTCTAAGTTAATTACTATTTGCAAAAAAAATAAATAAAGTTTATGAGTTTGAACATCAAATATCTTGTCTTTGTAGTGCATTCAATTGAATATGGGTTGAAAAGGATTTGTAAATCATTGTGTTCCGTTTATATTTACATCTAATACAATTTCCCAAATCATATGGAAACGGGGTTTGTATGTTATGTGTGCCAAAAGTTTGGGGGACCTGTGTGCTACAACAACTAACAAAACATTCCCTTTAAACAAGACATGGGAATCTTTGGTCACCTCAAGATTTGATTACGATTACGATTCAGGAGCTCCAATTCGATTGAAAATCAATTATTGATGCATCTTTATTCATGTTCATTGATGCAATTTTACATTTCTTTTCGTTTCATTAAATATGCGTTTATCACTTGCAACTTTAAAAAACAATCCATTTGGAATAGGAACGAGTTCCCACATTTTTTCAAAGGGGAACATTATCACCAAACCTATGCAAGCGTCAATATATACCTTGATGTTGCAGAAAAAAGACCATGTATTTTTTTAACCGATTTCCGAACTCTAAATGGGTGAATTTTGGCAAATTAAATGCCTTTCTGTTTATCGGTCTTTTAGCGATGATGTCAGAACGTGACGTCACCGAGGTAACACACGCGCCATATTCATTTTCACATTACAAACACCGGGTCTCAGCTCTGTTATTTTCCGTTTTTTTGACTAATTTTTGGAACCTTGGAGACATCATGCCTCGTCGGTGTGTTGTCAGAGGGTGTAACAACACTAACGGGGAGGGATTCAAGTTGCACCACTGGCAAGAAATCTTCCGCCAGACCCCCATTGAATGTACCAAAGTGTCTTCACATTTGACCGGCGATGCTAAGACACACATGGCACAGAGATGTATGGATAACCTGCAGATGCATTTGCAACGATTAAGTCAACGAAATCACAAAGGTGAGTTTTGTTGATGTTGTTGACCTATGTACTAATCAGACATATTTGGTCACGGCATGACTGCCAGCTAATCGATGCTAACATGCTATTTCCGCTAACTGTATGTACATTTGAAACTAGATACCCACATTTAATGCGAAACAAACACTTACCAATCGACGGATTTAAGTTGCTCCAGTGTCACAAGATGCGAAAGTCCTGATCGTTTGGTCTGCACATTTTACCGGCGATGCTAATAAGGCAGCCATGCTATGGGCCACTTTATTAGGTACACCCATGCTATGGCCGAATATCGTCAATAGCTATTCGCTCAATAGCTTCAATTTCTTCTTCAATTTCGTTTTCGTTGTCTGCCTCCATACTCCGACCATTTGTTTCAATACATGCGTAATCTGTTGAATCGCTTAAGCCGCTGAAATCCGAGCTAATGTCGCTATATCTTGCTGTGGTAACCTCCATGTTGTTTGTATTGGCAGCCCTGTATGACGTCACAGGGAAATGGATAGTGGTTTCGAAGATAGCGAAAATAAGGCACTTTAAAGCTTTATTTAGGGATATTCCGGGACCGGTAAAATTTGGAAAAAAATTCAAAAAATCCAACAAGCCACTGGGAACTGATTTTTATTGTTTTTCACCCTTTTGAAATTGTGATAATGTTCCCCTTTAAATAATGTAAATGTGTGCAAAACTAGAAAATAACAGCCTTGTAATAAAGGAGCTGGTCGGGATATCTCGGTGAGGAGGCCTGCTGCAAGTCACCCAAATTTTAGAACTGTCTGCATTACGTTATTCACAATAAATACACCGATTATTGACGTTTACTAATCGATTTTATAATCGTCCATGTTCGAATTGCGATGCATCTAAAAATCAATTATTTTCCCCCCTTCTACTTTAAACCTATTTTTAGGTTGTTGGCTACCAGAAGAAATATTTCTTTAAAATTGTAAAATATCACAAGAAAAAAATATGCATACATGAAAGAATGTCAGCAAACCAAAAAATGGTATGTTATATATATTATCCATTCTCCGCATGTCTCTGGCCAAAGTCACTAATAAATGTGCAAGCAATGTCTGGTTTCATTTACCATTATGTCGGCAACCACTTATGTCAGTCGGTCAGTACTGAGGCTGTCGACAAACGGTTTCCACTGTTGTAACTTTTAAGATAAGAAAATATTGACGGGATCAGTCAAAAATTGAAACCCATCCATCCGTCCATTTCATGCAACTGAAATGTGAGTCTACACAAAAAGAGCAAGACAAATAAAGATACAATTGTGTTCACCTAGACGACCATATTAAGTAACATCAGTTATGGTACGAAGTAGCGTGAAGCCTCCTTCTCTCCTCATATTCCACACTTGCTCGCTGCTTTGCTTCATGGCCTCTGTAATTACTCTCCTGCCAGACGCGCTTGATGTTTGGCCAATTAGACAATAAAGACCAGAGCTTTTCTTTCCTTCACCCCGTCACACCCTTTTGTCCTCTTTTCTCATGATCTCTTTGGACCCAGAAGACAGAGAAATCTCTCTCCTTTCATCCCTCTATTTAGTACAAATGACCTTTCTGGCAGCTACCATAACAATATGCTCTTTTAATGATCAGACTTTTTTTTCATTGTCCTCTTTCAAACTAAACAGATAAGAAAAACAATAAGATTTTCTGATCCTCCTCCCCCCTGAAAATAAAGGTCTGTCTAATTGTATGTGGTGGATGGTAAAAAACAGCTAAAATTACTTTGGGAACAGTATCTGGGGGCGGACACGGTGCTCGCTCAGTCTGCCCACTGTTTTTTGGTGGTTTTAGACCACTGGCTAGCAGCTGGCTTGTCTGTCGGAGAAATCATTACAGTTTTAAGCCATTCTCTCATTTTCTCTCGCTCCTGCTGAGGTAAGCTTTCGTCGAAGCTTACAATTGAGGGTTGTGGTCATGTGTGACGTTCGTCAATATTCACTTTAGCCCTATCGCTAAACCGATGTGCTCTGTGATTATATACAGTCTAGAAAGGAGATTTGGAGCACCACCTATAGGTTGTACGCAAAATGCTTTGGAAGCCATGCTAGGGTAAATTTAAAACATCCATCCATTTCTACCGTTTGTCCCTCTCAGTCACAGTTATCCTCAAATTTTGTAACCATAGCCATAGATTTGCTTTATTGCTCAACATTTCTGATGAGGTCGTGACTTGTCCAGGGTGTACCCCGCCTTCCGCCCGAATGCAGCTGAGATAGGCTCCAGCACCCCCCATCCATCCATCCATCCATCCATCTTCTTCCGCTTATCCGAGGTCGGGTCGCGGGGGCAACAGCCTAAGCAGGGAAGCCCAGACTTCCCTCTCCCCAGCCACTTCGTCTAGCTCTTCCCGGGGGATCCCGAGGCGTTCCCAGGCCAGCCGGGAGACAAAGTCTTCCCAACATTTCCTGGGTCTTCCCCGTGGCCTCCTACCGGTTGGACGTGCCCTAAACACCTCCCTAGGGAGGCGTTCGGGTGGCATCCTGACCAGATGCCCGAACCACCTCATCTGGCTCCTCTCGATGTGAAGGAGCAGCGGCTTTACATTGAGCTCCTCTCGGATGGCAGAGCTTCTCACCCTATCTCTAAGGGAGAGCCCCGCCACACGGCGGAGGAAACTCATTTCGGCCGCTTGTACCCGTGATCTTATCCTTTCGGTCATGACCCAAAGCTCATGACCATAGGTGAGGATGGGAACGTAGATCGACCGGTAAATTGAGAGCTTTGCCTTCCGGCTCAGCTCCTTCTTCACCCCAACGGATCGGTACAACGTCCGCATTATTGAAGACGCCGCACCGATCCGCCTGTCGATCTCACGATCCACTCTTCCCCCACTCGTGAACAAGAGTCCTAGGTACTTGAACTCCTCCACTTGGGGCAGGGTCTCCTCTCCAACCCGGAGATGGCATTCCACCCTTTTCCGGGCGAGAACCTTGGACTCGGACTTAGAGGTGCTGATTTTCATTCCGGTCGCTTCACACTCGGCTGCGAACCGATCCAGTGAGAGCTGAAGATCCCGGTCAGATGAAGCCATCAGGACCACATCATCTGCAAAAAGCAGAGACCTAATCCTGCGGTCACCAAACCGGAACCCCTCAACGCCTTGACTGCGCCTAGAAATTCTGTTCATAAAAGTTATGAACAGAATCGGTGACAAAGGACAGCCTTGGCGGAGTCCAACCCTCACTGGAAATGTGTTCGACTTACTGCCGGCAATGCGGACCAAGCTCTGGCACTAATCCTACAGGGAGCGGACCGCCACAATAAGACAGTCCGATACCCCATACTCTCTGAGCACTCCCCACAGGACTTCCCGAGGGACACCGTCGAATGCCTTCTCCAAGTCCACAAAGCACATGTAGACTGGTTGGGCAAACTCCCATGCACCCTCAAGAACCCTGCCGAGAGTATAGAGCTGGTCCACAGTTCCACGACCAGGAGGAAAACCACACTGTTCCTCCTGAATCCGAGGTTCGACTATCCGGCGTAGCCTCCTCTTCAGTACACCTGAATAAACCTTACCGGGAAGGCTGAGGAGTCTGATCCCACGATAGTTGGAACACACCCTCCGGTCCCCCTTCTTAAAGAGAGGAACCACCACCCCGGTCTGCCAATCCTGAGGTACCGCCCCCGATGTCCACGCGATGCTGCAGAGTCTTGTCAACCAAGACAGCCCCACAGCATTCAGAGCCTTAAGGAACTCTGGGAGGACCTCATCCACCCCTGGGGCCTTGCCTCCGAGGAGCTTTTTAACTACCTCAGCGACCTCAGCCCCAGAAATAGGAGAGTCCACCACAGATTCCCCAGGCACTGCTTCCTCATAGGAAGACATGTTGGTGGGATTGAGGAGGTCTTCGAAGTATTCCTTCCACCTATCCACAACATCCGCAGTTGAGGTCAGCAGAACACCATCCGCACCATACATGGTGTTGATAGTGCACTGCTTCCCCTTCCTGAGGCGGCGGACGGTGGTCCAGAATCGCTTCGAAGCCGTCCGGAAGTCGTTTTCCATGGCTTCCCCAAACTCCTCCCATGTCCGAGTTTTTGCCTCCGCGACCGCTGAAGCTGCACACCGCTTGGCCTGTCGGTACCTGTCCACTGCCTCCGGAGTACTATGAGCCAAAAGGACCCGATAGGACTCCTTCTTCAGCTTGACGGCATCCCTCACCGCTGGTGTCCACTAAGGGGTTTTAGGATTGCCGCCCCGACAAGCACCAGCTACCTTGCGGCCACAGCTCCGATCAGCCGCCTCGACAATAGAGGTGCGGAACATGGTCCACTCGGACTCAATGTCCATCACCTCCCTCGTGACATGTTCAAAGTTCTTCCGGCGGTGGGAATTGAAACTTTCTCTGACAGGAGACTCTGCCAGACGTTCCCAGCAGACCCTCACAATGCGTTTGGGCCTCCCAGGTCTGTCCGGCATCCTCCCCCACCATCGCAGCCAACTCACCACCAGGTGGTGATCGGTAGAAAGCTCCGCCCCTCCCTTCACCCGAGTGTGCAAAACATAAGGCCGCAAATCCGATGACACAACTACAAAGTCGATCATGAAACTGCGGCCTAGGGTGTCCTGGTGCCAAGTGCACATATGGACACCCTTATGTTTGAACATGGTGTTCGTTATGGACAAACTGTGACGAGCACAAAAGTCCAATAACAAAACACCACTACGGTTCAGATCCGGGCGGCCATTCTTCCCAATCACGCCTCTCCAGGTTTCACTGTCGTTGCCAACGTGAGCGTTGAAGTCTCCCAGTAGGACAAGGGAATCACCCGGGGGCGCACTTTCCAGTACTCCCTCGAATGCTCCCAAAAAGGGTGGGTACTCTGAACTGCTGTTTGGTGCGTAAGCACAAACAACAGTCAGGACCCGTCCCCCCACCCGAAGGCGGAGGGAGGCTACCCTTTCGTCCACCGGGTTAAACTCCAACGTGCAGGCTTTGAGCCGGGGGGGCAACAAGAATTGCCAGCCCTGCCCGTCGCCTCTCACTGCCGGCAACGCCAGAGTGGAAGAGGGTCCAGTCCCTCTCGAGAGAAGTGGTTCCAGAGCCCTTGCTGTGCGTCGAAGTGAGTCCGACTATATCCAGCCGGAACTTCTCGACTTTGCGCACTAGCTCAGGCTCTTTCCCCCCCAGTGAGGTGACGTTCCACGTCCCAAGAGCTAGCTTCTGTAGCTGAGGATCGGACCGCCAAGTGCCCTGCCTTCGGCTGCCGCCCAGCTCACATTGCACCCGACCTCTATGGCCCCTGCTATGGGTGGTGAGCCCATTGGAGGGGTGACCCACGTTGCCTCTTCGGGCTGTGCCCAGCCGGGCCCCATGGGGTCAGGCCCGGCCACCAGGCGCTCGCCATCGTGCCCCACCTCCGGGCCTGGCTCCAGAGGGGGGCCCCGGTGACCCGCGTCCGGGCGAGGGAAATATAGGTCCATGTTTTTTCTTCTTCATAAAGGTCTTCCAGCACCCCCCGCGGCCCCAAAAGGGACAAGTGGTAGAAAATGGATGTATGTATTGATTTTTGGACCCTTTCAATCAACCAATCCCGCAAATTATGTGCAGCCTAGCAATTTTGCCCAATCTTTGCAATTTCTTTGCACCTTTTGGCCAATTGTCAACATTTTCGCCAATCAAATTTGTCTCAGCAGAACTCTAAAGTAATGCAAATGTCTAGCCAATTCAATGTATCCCAGCATCACAGGGGCAATTTTGCTGCAAACTTTCGAAAATGTTGCAGTAAAATCAGGCATTTAATGCGACAACAATCACACAAAAAAGCCTGCAAAATCCTGGAGAGACTGATTATTACACAGTTGCCTCTTGTTTGATTATTATCAGTGTTTTCCAACAAACTGATGGAACATTGGCTTTGGATTCAGAAGTCAAAGTGACAAGCAGATATTTTAGTTCGACTAGTGTAAAATTTAATAGGAAAAAGGTTTCAAGAACAAAAAAAGCTTGGACTAGCTTGTATCAAATAATGTAGAATTAAGAACTGCATTTGCCTGAATTACATTTTTTTCTGTCAAAATTGAAATAAATTAATCAAGAAACATGAAATGCCTTATCGATACACATTATACCCAGGCTTTTGCGGGCCACTGAGCCTTGCTTTTGACACCTGTGAATTAAAGTTAAAGTGGGTGTATTGTTGAACAGTATAAGAAATTTAAAGTGATGTATTTGTCAGAAAAACTATACCTTAGCCAACACAGGAGGTGTGCATGTATGACAAATTGTAATTATTTTAGGAGTAGAAGAAGACTAAACAGCGAATTAAGTATTCTAATGTGTCTGTATTTCCTTCTTTGCATATTTAAGCAAATCCTGCGTCATTCCCGCGCAAATGCCAGCAAGGTCATCTTTCTGATCACCGACGGCTACTCAAACGGCGGAGATCCTCGCCCGGTTGCGGCGGCTTTGAGGGAGCGCGGTGTGGAGATCTTCACGCTGGGCATCTGGCAGGGGAACATCCGAGAGCTGCACGATATGGCCTCTCAGCCCAAAGACCAGCATTGCTACTTGGTGCACAACTTTGCCGAGTTTGAAGCACTGGCTCGCCGAGCATTGCACGAAGGTAAGATGATTTATCAAGATTTAAGCAAGATGATTTTGGAGTGTCCAAAAACATTTTCCATATTTTTATGGAAGGATTCTGAGGATGATCTAACCATCAAGTTAAAAAAAACACATCTGTTAACCAACTTGACAGACTTTGGGACATATCGGATTGCACCCCTTTTTCCAAATACTGTACTTCTTTAAGTCTGTAAGAGCACATCATGCATCACACTTTAAAAGCTGTGGTGCCACATCTTCATCACATTTCAACACTTAAATCAGAATATAAAACATTCCATTTGAATTTTGACAATGTCAGCTGGTAAATTGTGCCAGCAGCTATTGAAGCCCCCCACCCCGCATCACGCCCATTCAAAATTACACACAAAATAAAGTGGGACTTCCCATGATTTGGTCCAAATATCACTATTAGATAATAGCAGGGGCGAGTTGTAAATCATGCACACGTTCTTGCAGGATGTCGGAAAACCCAGACTGGGGGAGAAGCTGCAGTAAAGATCAGAGACAGTCTCGGATAAGGCCGTGAGAACGCCACTAGTATCAGCTCCGTCTCTTCTCTCTTTGTCGGCCAGGAAGAGTCCTCAAAGCAAGCAGGTTGTTTTATGTTTAAAGCATGAACCATATCCACTCCTGTGTCCTCAGATCTCCCCACAGGCCTGTACATCCAGGAGGACCTGTCCCGCTGCTCCTCCTTGTGTGAAGCCGGCCGGGAATGCTGCGACGTGATGGCCAGCTGCAAGTGCGGAACACACACAGGACAGTACGACTGCATCTGTGAGAAGGGATACTATGGAAAGGGTCTGCAGCATGAGTGCACAGGTAGGACACTTGGACGGACATTTTTGGTATTCAAAGGTCCCATATTATAGTATTTTACTACAATTTTAAATAAGTGTGAGAAGTTCCACAATAGTCTAACGTTGATGCTGGAAATGAGACACATTAAATTTGCTTTTTTCACAAAATACAACCAATAGTACGGTAATGTTAAATCTTACTTGTGAAAATTAATCCCCTGATTCCTATTTTCAACAGTCCGCTCATTTGAGCAGGAAAACGTTGAACACCAGCCCCTCATCTTTTATTTCTACCTGTCAAGTGTCAGTTTAGGCGACTCGCCGGCTCCTCATCACCACTTCATGATGGCGGCCAAATTTCTCGCGTCACAGCAGCCAATGTTGCATCTACTTATAACAGTGGTCGGCAACCCGCGGCTCCGGAGCCGCATGCGGCTCTTTGATCACTCTAATGTGGCTCAGATGCATAATTGCCGACCCCCCCGATTATCCCGAGAGATTTCCGGAGTTTAATGCCTTTCACAGGTTGCACCCGGGTCCAATATTCTCCGATTTTTACTTAATCGATAATATTGAGGACGTGCCCTGAAGGCAATGCCTTCACAGTACTGTAAAATTTGTTGTCGCGCCAGCTTTTACACCATGCTATCTGCATGCCAGCCTCTGTAAACACACGACAGTGACTGCAAAGCCATTCGTGCTCAACAGCCATACAGGTTACACTGAGGGTTGTGATATGAACAAATTTAACACTCTTAGTAATATGCGCCACACTGTGAACCCACACCAAACAAGAATGACAAACACATTTCGGGAGAACATCCGCATTCTAACACAACATAAACACAACAGAACAAATACCCAGAATCCCATGCATCCCTAACTCTTCCGGGCTACATGATACACCCTCGCTAGCACAAAGATTGTTTTATAATTACCATATGTCTGCAATTTTTTATGTTTTGGTTTTACATTTCCGGGGCTTATGCAGATCGTAAATACACAAAAACAGGTAGGCAAGAAAAGCTGGGTGTGCATGATAAATCTAATTTAAAGGCCTACTGAAACCCACTACTACCGACCACGCAGTCTGATAGTTTATATATCAATGAGGAAATCTTAACATTGCAACACATGCCAATACTGGCTTTTTAGTTTACTAAATTGCAATTTTAAATTTCGCAAGAAGTATCCTTTTAAAAACGTTGCAGAATGATGACGCGTGCGCGTGACGTCACGGATTGTAGCGGACATTTTGTTCCAGCCCGATCCCAGCTATAGATCGTCTGCTTTAATCGCATAATTACGCAGTATTCTGGACATCTGTGTTGCTGAATCTTTTGCAATTTGTTCAATTAATGGGGCGGCATGGCGTAGTGGGTAGAGCGGCCGTGCCAGAAACCTGAGGGTTGCAGTATCGCTCCCCGCCTATTGACATCCAAATCGCTGACGTTGTGTCCTTAGGCAGGACACTTCACCCTTGCCCCCGGTGCCTCTCACACTGGTGAATGAATGAGTGATGAATGATAGGTGGTGGTCGGAGAGACCGTACGCCCAAACTAGCAGCCACGCTTCCGTCAGTCTACCCCAGGGCAGCTGTGGCTACAGATGTAGCTTACCACCACCAGGTGTGAATGAATGATGGGTCCCAACTTCTCTGTGAGTATCTAATAATAGAAAAGCTCGATAAAAATCTAATCCATCATTATTATTATTATTATTATTAATAATGGAGAAGTCAAAGAAGAAAGATGTAGGTGGGAAGCGGTGTATTGCGGCTGCCCTTAGCAACACAAACACAGCCGGTGTTTCCTTGTTTACATTCCCGAAGGTGAAGCTTTACTATGGAACAGAGCGGTCAAGCGAACATGGTTCCCTACCACATGTGAACCGGCAGGTTTCGGTGAGAAAATTGTGGTAATACCGTAGACATGAGTGGAGCATGCGTCGTTCCTCGTGCACCTGTCAAAGAGGCTGCTGCGGACTCTCTTGCCTCCTCCGACCGGCCGCCCCCGAACGCGGGATGCTTCCACCATAGAGGAGGGGGAAAAAAGCTCAGCCTGGCCCGACCGGTTGCCTTCGCTTTGCCTCGTCGAGAAACATGGCTTCCCTCAGAGACACTGGCGGTCACCACACCCGTGGCCACACCCCTCCGACTTTCAGGTACGACTATATAATCTCACTAAAACACTATTAACACAATAAGCAGATAAGGGATTTTCCAGAATTATTCTAGTAAATGTGTCTAATAACATCTGAATCGCTCCCACTGCCCTGTCTTTTTTTCATTCCTTTTTTTTTTCTTGTCCTTCACGCTCACTATCCTCATCCACAAATCTTTCATCTTCGCTCAAATTAATGGGGAAATCGCCGCTTTCTCGGTCCGAATCGCTCTCGCTGCTGGTGGCCATGACTGTAAACAATGTGAGGATGTGAGGAGCTCCACAACCCGTGACTTCACGCGCACATCGTCTGCTACCTCCGGTACAGGCAAGGTTTTTTTACTAGCCACCAAAAGTTGCGAACTTTATCGTCGATGTTCTCCACTAAATCCTTTCAGCAAAAATATGGCAGTATCGCAAAATGATCAAGTATGATACATAGAATGGACCTGCTATCCCCGTTTAAATAAGAAAATCTCATTTCAGTAGGCCTTTAAATTGTGTAGCAAAGCCTACCGAGAAATTCTCTAGCCACCGTTTGAGCACCTTTTCTCTTAATAGTGGAGCAAGTGAGGGAGATCATAAATAGATTTTGTGCCCATAAACAGGCTGCAAAACTGGCGAAAAGAACAGGTAATTTTCAGTGTAATATCATGCAATGACTGAGGGATATTTGACAGAGACGCCGATTTTATTTTAAGACGTGAAGTCAGACTTCTTCTCTCAAATGTGGAGCAAACAAGTGAGGGAGATGATAGACTTTTCTCACGTTTGGGGCTCATGAACGGAGTCTATGGACACGTATTACTAATGGAACATCATTCGATTGTTTTCTCCACACATATACTCACTCAAACACTTAAAGAACAAGGTCCAACAGCATCATTAGTAAGTCATAATGTGAAAAGCTTCTAACAATAATTACATTTTCGTAACATCTTTTCGCCAAGTGAGGTAGTGTTAATCCGTTTGATTTAAATCACCTTATCAGAGCAACTGCAGAATTTATGAAGGATCAGATTAGTACTGAAACCATGTCTATAATTGAGCCAATGAGATGAAGCGAGATAACATCTTAAATGTTAGATTGTGTCTCTCTGGGGGAGCGCAGGAGCCATCCCACTTGTCCCTGTCAGAAGTGATACAGTCAATGAACTTTACTGCCATGTACTCACTCATGGGACTTGATTGTGTTGTTTCAAAACAGTCCAAGAGCGCAGGGGATCAAGTGATCTGCCTCATGACATCATCCCATCTTCCTTAATTTACTATGTCTCGCAAGGGTGTCCCAGCCTTGTCATGCTAAAGTTGCATCATGTTCACTCCGCGTGCATGTGTGTGTGCGTGCTTGCAGTGCAATGACTAACAGATGCACTAGCTTCAAAGTGAGTGATTGAAGCTTCAAAGTGAGTGATTGAGTAACTGCTTAATTTGGTGAGAGATTGGTTTAACGAAGACGCTTCTTAAACGCAACACTTCTGGATAATAATTCTCGAAGATTAGAAACTGTAAAAAAAATAAAAAAAAACAGGGAAAAGGATGTTCCAAAGTGCCCTATTAATCAGAAGTGACTTTTTAATGATGCTCTAACAGTAATACGTTTCTTTAAAACCATGTTTATGAACACCAATCATGAAGAACATCTGTCATGTCCCTCACTTGTTTTGTCCAATTTGGAGAGAAGAGGTGTTTAAATGCCTGCCTTTAAAATGCGTCTTTTCATGATGTCATGAAGGAAAAGCCTCCTTCTTCATGATGACACGATACCGCCTTAAACCCATTCTAAGCTAGATATGCCCACCCCAAGTGTCCGCCCATCATTTCACAGATAAACCTTTTTATTTATTTTTTTAAGGAAAAAAAACATAATAATAAAGCTTACTGGTCGTCTGTCAGCTCCAGACATGGGAGTTGCATTAAGCTACACAGAAAATTACTAAAAATATGACTTGACAGATATATTACATTGTTATTTGGTATGTCCTGGTATTTAAAATCTAAGATAGATCCATCCATTTTCTACCGCTTATTCCCTTTCGGGGTCACGGGGGGCGCTGGCGCCTATCTCAGCTACAATCGGGCGGAAGGCGGGGTACACCCTGGACAAGTCGCTACCTCATCGCAGGGTCAACACAGATAGACAGACAACATTCACACACTAGGGCCAATTTAGTGTTGCCAATCAACCTATCCCCAGGTGCATGTTTTTGGAAGTGGGAGGAACCCGGAGTACCCGGAGGGAACCCACGCATTCACGGGGAGGACATGCAAACTCCACACAGAAAGATCCCGAGGCTGGATTTGAACCCAGGACTGCAGGACCTTCGTATTGTGAGGCAGACGCACTAACCCCTCTGCCACCGTGAAGCCCATCTAAGATAGAAAATATCATAAATTAATCAAATATGTTTTTTAAAATATCGATTTACCCCGATAGCGTGGGGAGATGGTTTAACGAGAGAGCTCCTTAAACACAACATTCTGCAATAGTTACATCGCTGGGCAGTTACATCACTGGGCGAGGATGAAAACATCACAATTCTACCAGCTGATATCGCACAGGATTTCTCAACACAACTGACGACCAAAACCAGTTGCTCAAAGACTCCCAACTCATATGAAATATTCAAAAGGGACCACACAAGTGGGTACTAGAGGAGAATCATTGAGTACTTACAAACTCTACAGAAGTCAGAAGCCATCAACCAGGCATTGTATTACAGCTTATACCCACAAGACACCCTCCCTGGCATTTATGGCCTTCCAAAAATACACAAAGATGGGGTTCCCCTCAGACCCATAGTCTGCAGCATTAACTCTGTGACATACAATATTGCTAAGTATGTGGCCAACATCTTAGCACCTCTCGTTCGCAAAACTCCACATCATGTCCAAAACTCAATTGACTTTGTTGCAAAGATCAGAGATCTAAAACTGGACCAAAATAAAACTATAGTCTCATTTGACGTCCCCTCCCTGTTCACCTGCATTCCAACTCAAGATGCAGTAGAGACGGTGAGGCAACGTCTACTATGTGATGACACCTTACAGGATTGATCCACACTAAACCCAGAACAGCTTTGCCTTTTGCTGGAACTTTGCCTTAACACTACATGCTTTTCAAATCAATTCAAAAACATGGTTGTGCCAACCTGTATCCCCAATGGTAACAAACGTTTACATGGAGGACATGGAAAAGAGATATCTAAGCTCTTTCAAGGGAACAGCACCAAGTCATTGGTACAGATATGTCGATGACACATCGGTGAAAATCAAAAACCAAGAAGTGGACAAGAACATCAAGTTCACATGTGAGGATGTCAAAGTCAGTAAGTGCCTTTTTTGGACTGTGATGTCCACATTAAGGAAAACAGGGGCCTCCATGTCGGGGTTTACCCAAAACCCCACGCATACCGACCAATACCGACTTTTAGACTCACACCACCCACTGGAACACAAACCGGGCCTTATCAAAATCATACAACAGAAAGCTGATAAGGTTCCTACCAGCCCACAGGCCAAAGGCAAAAAGCATTGGCATGTAAAGGAAAGCCCTCAAAATTGCCGGTTATCCCAGCTGGTCGTTTGTGAAAAGTGCATCCAGTTCCAGAAATAAAAACAACAGAGTGGATGAGGAGGGAAAATGTGACAGACACAAAAATATTGTCATTCCATATGTATTAGGTCTATCTGAGAAACTCAGAAGAACTTTTAACCAACACAACATCCCACTACACTCCAAAGCAGGAAACACCCTGAGACAGAGGCCATTGCATCCGAGAGACCGGACACCCCAAACCCACAAAAAAAAAAATCGGGTGTATGATATCCAGTGTAATGTTGAATGCACTTACTCATAGATTGGGGGGAAAAAAACAACCACTAAGCCGACACATCGCACAGCTTTGACGGGCTAACTCTTCAGGCCAAGACTCAGCTGTCTACCTGCACCTCAGGGAGAAACAGAACTCCTTTGAGAACAAAAATGTACAGACTCTGGACAGGAAGGACCGATTGTACAAAAGAGGTGTGAGGGAAGCTATCTATGTCAAGGTTTAAGAACCATCCCTGAACAGAGGGGTTAGTCTGCGACATCATCAATCTCCCACATACAACACTGTCCTTTCAACCATTCCTGAAACACTCTGCATTTTTAGCCTCCAACAAATAACACAAGTTAGAAACATTCTGGTCACAGAAGGTAACTGTATTGCCAGTTGTTTGCAACTGAATGGTATGCTAACGCGGGGATTCCGACTATTTCGGACTGGTAGTAGTCGATCCACAAAATACCTAGTAAGATTGCTCGTATGCATCAAAACAGTTGTTTTTCTCAGTACGATAGGGCGAAACCATCCTTGCCCAGGCACACTCTCCTGTTTTTGGAGGTTTTATATTTGGGGTTTTTACCAATCTAAGTCTAAGACAAGATCTGGCCAATCTAAGTCTATGAGCATGAACTGATGAACCCTACTTGGATGAGAGGCGAAACGTATTCTAACCCAACCCCAACTGTCCAGTTACGATCGATTGAATGCCCTGAAATTACAATGACCTGGATGAATCAGAACGTTCATAGACACTCCTGGTAAATGAGCTCTTAAAGTTACTTTTTAATCTCCACTTTTGCAAAAAAAAGTGCTCAAATTGTCTGTTTTAAAATTCTGGGTAGGCTTCGCTACACATCTGTGAAAGCAGCCTGGGACTATTCCCGTCAGTCAATTACAGACGTTGGATCTGTACGTTTGATTGTTTAGTTTTTCTTCAGCGAACAGGCTAACCTTGCATGATGTTGCTGTTAAAATGTGACTGTAATTTTAGCATTGTTGCTCATTGCCATGTTAGTGTTGCTAACTCTTGTGTCATCCTGTCCCACTCCTCAATGTTACCTTGCTGTATGTTATATTTGGCATCTATTACATTGGACAAGTTACAGTGTGTATATAAAAAAAAATTACAAAACCCAAAACCAGTGAAGTTGGCACGTTGTGTAAATCCTAAATAAAAACAGAATACAATGATTTGCAAATCCTTTTCAACTTACATACAACTCAGTACACTGCAAACCAAAATATTTAATATTCTAACTAAAAAACATTTTTTTTTTGCAAATAATCATAAAGTTACAATTTAATGGCAGCAAAACATTGCAAAAAAGTTGGCACAGTGTTATTTTTACCACTGTGTTACAAAGCCTTTCCTTTTAACAACACTGGGAACTGAGGAGACCAATTTTTTAAGCTTTTCAGGTGGAATTATTTCCCATTTTTGCTTGATGTACAGCTGTAGTTACTGACAGTGGTTTTCTAAAGTGTCCCTGAGGCCATGTGGTGATATCCTTTACACAACGCTTTTGGATACAGTACCGCCTGAGGGATCGAAGGTCACGGACAAGCCGCTTACGTGCAGTGATATCTCCAGATTTTCTGGACCTTTTGAGAATATTACGGATCGTACAAACCCTGTTTCCGTATGAGTTGGGAAATTGTGTTAGATATAAATATAAATGGAATACAATGATTTGCAAATCCTTTTCATCCCATATTCAGTTGAATGCACTACAAAGACAAGATATTTGATGTACAAACTCATAAAAAAATGTTATTCTTGCAAATAATAATGAACTTAGAATTTTTGGGCTGCAACACATGCCAAAGTAGTTGGAAAAGGGCATGTTCACCAATGTGTTGCATCACCTTTTCTTTTAACAACACTCAATAAACGTAAACTGAGGAAACTAATTGTTGAAGCTTTGAAAGTGGAATTCTTTCTCATTTTTGTTTTATGTAGAGCTTTAGTCGTTCAACAGTCCGGGGTCTCCGCTGTCGTATTTTTAGCTTGATAATGCGCCACACATTTTCGATGGGAGACAGGTTTGGACTGCAGGCGGGCCAGGAAAGTACCCGCAGTCTTTTACTACGAAACCATGCTGTTGTAACATGTGGTTTGGCATTGTCTTGCTGAAATAAGCAGGGGCGTCCATGATAACGTTGCTTGGATGACAACATATGTTGCTCCAAAACCTGTATGGACCATTCAGCATTAATGGTGCCTTCACAGATGTGTAAGTTACCCATGCCTTGGGCACTAATAAACCCCCATGCCATCACAGATGTTGGCTTTCTAACTTTGCGCCTATAACAATCCGGATGGTTCTTTTCCTCTTTGTTCCAAATATAATTTTAAATGTGGACTTGTCAGACTACAGAACACTTTTCCACTTTGCATCGGTCCATCTTAGAGGAGCTCGGTCCCAGCGAAGCCAGCGGCGTTCCTTGGCGTTGTTGACAAATGGGTTTTGCTTTGCATAGCATAGTTTGAACTTGCACTTACAGAAGTAGCAACCAACTGTAGTTACTGAGAGTAGTTTTATGAAGTGTTCCTGAGCCCATGTGGTGATATCCTTTACACACAGATGTCGGTTTTTGATGCAGTACCGCTTGAGGGATCAAAGGTTCGTAATATCATCGCTTACGTGCAGTGATTTCTCCAGATTTTCTGAACCTTTTGATGATTTTACGGACCGTAGATGGTAAAATCCCTAAATTCCTTAAGAAATGTTGTTCTAAAACTGTTCGACAATTTGCTTACACATTGGTGACCCTCGGCCCATCCTTGTTTGTGAATTACTTAGCATTTCATGGAAGCTGCTTTTATACCCAATCATGGCACCCACCTGTTCCCAATTAGCCTGCACACCTGTGAGATGTTCCAAATAAGTGTTTGATGAGCTTTTCTCAAGTTTATCAGTATTTATTGCCACCTTTCCCAACTTGTTTGTCACGTGTTGCTGGCATCAAATTCTTAAGTTAATGATTATTTGCACAAAAAAAAAAATGTTTATCAGTTTGAACATCAAATATGTTGTCTTTGTAGCATATTCAACTGAATACGGGTTGAAAATGATTTGCATATCATCGTATTCCGTTTATATTTACATCTAACACAATTTCCCAACTCATATGGAAACGGGGTTTGAGGATGGTGAAATCCCTACATTTTTTACAATAGCTCATTGAGAAATGTTGTTTTAAGCTGTTCGACAATTTGCTCACACATTTGTTCACAAAGTGGACCCTGTTTGTGAATGACTGAGCATTTCATGGAAGCTGTTTTTATACCCAATCATGGCACCCAACTGTTCCCAATTAGCCTGTTCACCTGTGGGATGTTCCAAATAAGTGTTTGATGAGCATTCCTCGACTTTCTCAGTCTTTTTTGCCACTTGTGCCAGCTTTTTTGAAAAATGTTGCAGGCATGAAATTCCGAATGAGCGAAGCTTTTCAAAAAATAAAGTTTCTCAGTTGGAACGTTAAGTATCTTGTCTTTGCAGTGCAAATTAAATATAGGTTGAAAAGGATTTGCAAATCATTGTATTCTGTTTTTATTCACAATTCACACAATGTGCCAACTCCACTGGTTCTGGGTTTTGTACACAAAATTGTGATTTTTGGAGACACTCTGTTAGAGACCAGCTTGGACAAACACACCTCATCAATCGGCTGGTAGATTTCGGTCAGCACACTTCCAATACAGTATTGAGGCACATATGACACTTTAAAGTGTTAAGTAATACTCTCATTTGGGCCATTTAGGAGTGTATTGCGTGATATTAATAAGCAGGCGAATATCTACAATCCTATGTGTGGTGTTAAATAAGACTCTGGACAAGACTTTCATACATGTTTTTTAGGTTAGCCGGTTTTGTGCAGTAGCATCTCTAAAACCAGAAAGATGTGTGGTAAAGGGCAGTACGTCACACTGCAGAAAATTCTAGTCTCCATTTCTGTATTTTGTTGCTTTAACCTCAACAGGCTTGGCTGAAGAAGAGTTGTTGCGTAGATTCTGGGTACTCTGTGTGCTCCACTGGTCAACTTTTGACAGGCATAGCAAAGACCGCTGCCAGAAACAAGCCTCCCTCTGCTGTGTGTGTGTGTGTGTGTGTGTGTGTGTGTGTGTGTGTGTGTCTCTTCAGGTGGGTTATGCTGTCTGGGCTCAATAGTTGTGTGCCTTTTTTTTCTTGCCCTAGCCTTCTAAAAACATACAAAAGCATGTCCTGTCTGTGGATTGTTATTATTATTGACTGAGTGATCCTGTTGGAAAAACGATCCAAATCCCCACTGTGTACAGCAGTATTGTTTATGGATCCATCCCAGCCAAGAAAAACAGCCTCTTCCCAAAACACGAACGGAATTCCAGCAGATAATGACGAATGATGAACTCCGTTTTGACACCAGACTCCTGACAAACTGGACATTGTTGTCGGCCCTTAAATATCTTTATTATGGTGCAAGAAAGTCAATTTTTTTAACCTTATCTTTAGCCTGAGGAATGACAGCATGTCTGGCTTTTGTTCATGTGGTGTCATTGTAGCGGCTCTGTGTTGTGTTTCGATCTTCCCATACTGCCACCGCGAACCTTAGTTGCCCAATTGAGAAGTGTGGTCGCCACGAGGCTAAAATCCCAAGCTGCAAACCCGGCGGCGGGCACACTCTTTAAAGTTGTCAGGGAGTAAGGTTCATGAACAATCTTTGATCTGGCACAACCACCCTAGCTGACCCCTTTTACATCAGCATGCACTGTGTATTGTTACATGTAAGCTATGAACTTTATTAGGTACCATTTTGACCCATCAAACAAGTGTACAGTCATGGCTGGAAATGATATTTGTATGGGTTTTGGTCCAAATTCTTGGGTGGGCAAGAACTAAGCTCCAGATGTCCAGATGATGTATTTATTGCTCCTGAACATGTATCTGGCAGTCATTTCCCATAATATCAATTAGTCTTTGAGTAATTAGTAGATAACTATTGTAACTGCACTTGATCAGACTCGAGTTATTTTAGGTAACCATTTATGTCGGCATAGCTTGATTCCAAGTTCCACATATGCAGTGTCCAGTCACACCAACCTCACTCTCTGGACTTCCGTCTGCCTCAATGTTTCACCCGCACTTGGTGCTAGCCTTTATAAGCAGCAGTTCATCCTCCATATATTCAGCTTCAAAAAGATAAAGTTGTGAATCCTCATTTGTCCAAAGACAGTTTTCTTGGTTTTCTGTTATCAAGTCTGCCATGTTAAAAAAAAAAGTCATGTTTGTTTCTGAAAATAGAAACACACATTTGTTGTCATAAGTCGAAAGTGTGCTGTTGTGGTAACAGAAAATAATACGCTGCGGAAATAAGTTTTGGTATTGCTTGAAATGACCAAAATACGGTAAATGTTGTACATATTACAAATTGTTATGAATATGTCTGTTACTACATTATATATATTTACTTGCAGTGAGTATATAAAACGTTTGAGGGTTTTGATGTAGTTTTAGAAGGCTTTGAAGGCGACAATGGTAACTTCTATTTGCCACATCTTTCAATACTTTTTTATCATCCTTAGAGTCCTAGAAAAACAAAGTCATGTGTGTTCTTTTTGCTCATAATGATTGTGAATGATAAGCAAAATTTAAAAAAGGGCAGTTCTTCTCGAAAATGTATTCAAAGTTATTGCGTGTACTACACATTTTTTACCATGGAGACCATAATTTACTGCACATTCATGTTACCATACTCCTGCGTTTTGCTGTTTTTTGAAACATGCAGCAGACATCTATGTACCACTTTTTATGGGCATTTTTTTAGAAGCCGTCTTGTGGTGTGATCTAACTTTTTTAACACATTAAATATACGCTAGCACGAACGCTGAGTGTGCGTTAGATTGTTCTAAACGCAAGAAAGTGCATATTGCAATAAATTTATTTCATACATATGAAAATACGAAGGCAGACACCAAAACGTATCATTTAAATGTGTTTTAATCAGCTCCTTAAGCCATTTAAATGCAATACATTTGTATTTCTCATATATTTTAACATCCATCCATCACATCCATTTCCTACCGCTTGACCCTTTCGGGGTCACAGGGGGTGCTGGAACCTATCTCAGTTATATTTGGTCAGAAGACGGTGTACACCCTGGACAAGTCGCCACCTCTACGCAACGCCAACACAGATAGACAGACAACATTCACACTCACATTCACACAGTAGGGCCAATTTAGTCTTGTCAATCAACCTATCCCCAGGTGCATGTCTTTGGGGGAAGCCGAAGTACCCGAAAGGGAACCCACGCAGTCACGGGGAGAACATGCAAACTCCACATAGAAAGACCAGGAGCCCGGGTATCGAACCCAGGACCTATGTATCGTGAGGCACATGCACTAACCCCTGTATGCCCGTGCTGCCCCTATATTTTCACATTGTAATTGAAATCTTAACATTTAAATTTCAAAGTTAAATACAACAAACAAAAAATAACAATACAATATACTTTGTCTCTTAGCAAAATACTGCATTTGAATAAAAATCACAACCAAAAGCAATAAAATATGTTAAGGAGGGTGTTGAGGCCCTCAAATACAATCAAGCGAAATATTAAATAAAATGATTGAATAAAGTATTGACAAACAAAGTTGCACCTCAATATTGAAGATGTAGGCAGAGGTAGAGTTGTACATTACTTAACTGACAATCAAGTTAGGACCTTCTTAAACAAAAGTGCAAAGTAACAATATAAACACCACAGTGTAATCAGATGTATATATATAACAGGTCATATGAAAACCAAACTTAAGTCTGGCAGATTCAGAGCGAGATAACACCCACGACACGTCTGCACTTCTAGAAATGCTCAATTTTAAAAGGCATCATGTCTTTGATGATGTATCTAACCACACTTTCTGTGAGCGCACTCTGTTTTGTTTACACTGACCTTGTTCACCAAACGCTAAGTGAGTGTGGACTGACGGGTGATTGTGTTTCAAGCAGGCGTGCAGGTTTTGTTGTATTGGAACACATTTGGCAAACTGACTCCTCGGTGTTGACAGGCTCATCTTTTTCCAGACTGGTGCGGTGGATTTTGGTTTTGTGATCATTTTGTTCCCGTTGGCTAATACATGTGTTGGTCACATGCTAACTTGTCGCAGTGTGTGATGCAAGCGGGCCAGCGGCCCCGCCACGTCGCACAAAGACTCAAAGACAGTTAATGGAGGACAATAAAATTCACCCTTCTTTTCATTCCGGTACAAACGGGCACAGCTGCTGGAATCGATGAAAAGTGTGAATGCTCTTAAAGGCCTACTGAAACCCACTACTACCGACCACGCGGTCTGATAGTTTATATATCAATGATGAAATGTTAACATTGTAACACATGCCAATACGGCCTTTTTAGTTTACTAAATTACAATTTTAAATTTCCCGCTGAGTTTCTTGTTGAAAACGTCGCGGAATGATGACGCGTATGAGGACGTGTGTTTGTGACGTTTCGGGTTGGAGGGGAGATACTAGCTCAGCACCAGTTACGGCTAAAAGTTGTCTCTTTTCATCGCGCAATTACACAGTAATTTGCTGAATCTTTTGTAATTTGTTCAATTAATAATGGAGACTATAAAGAACAATGCTGTTGGTGGAAAGCGGTGTATTGCAGCTGTCTTTAGCACCAAGACAGAGCCGGTGTTTTTTTGTTGTGAAGCTTTAACACGGAGCGGTCAAACGAACATGTTTCTCTACGTCAAACAGCATGTTTTTGGATGGGAAAATTGTGATATATATCTTACCGGAGACATCAGTGGATTATTCGTCCTCCTGCAGTAGCTGTCAAAAAAGGCAGCTGTGAGCTTGGCTCCTCGGCTTCTCTCTGAGACACTGCCGTGTTTACCGCAGCCATCTGACCTCGAGGTATGTCTTTACAATCTCACTAAAACACTATTAAAACAATAAGCAGATAAGGAGTCTTCCAGAATTATCCTAGTAAATGTGTCTTATTACATCTGAAACGCTTACACTGCCGCCGCCCGGAGCCGTCGCTTTTTATTTTATTTTTTATTTTTTCTAGTCTTTCACTATCAATATCCTCAGCCACGAATCTTTAATCTTCGCTCAAATTAACGGGGAAATTGTGGTTTTCTCGGTCTCTGTTCTTGATGGAGGCTCCCATTACAAACAATGTGAAGATTTGAGGATGTGAGGAGCCCTCACACAGGTGACGTCATCGTCTGCTACTTCCGATAAAGGCAAGGCTTTTTTATTAGCGACCAAAAGTTGCAAACTTTATTGTCGATGTTTTGTACTAAATCCTTTCAGCAATAATATGGCAATATCGTGAAATGATCAAGTATGACACATAGAATGGACCTGCTATCCCCGTTTAAATAAGGAAATCTCATTTCAGTAGGCCTTTAAAGCATGCACATGGCGATTTATCGAGGCAGAAAAACTTACCAAGTTAATTTTCATTTATTGTCAGTTAACTGACTTATCGAATGTCGGCCTCGGCGCTCCTTATTTTGCTCTGTTAACAGACACAATCCTTTGCGCAAATCATTTGTTGATCAGGCCTTTCCATGCAATATGAAATTGCCTGCAGTCTTATGTTGGGTGACGTCAGCAGGCTGATGCAGGTCTATAACCATTCTTGCCAACCTTCCCGAATTTTCCGAGGGACTCACGAATTTCAGTGTCTCTCCCGTAAGTCTCCCGGGACAACCATTCTCCCGAACTTCTCCTGAATTCCTCCCGATTTCCAGCCGGACCTGAGTGAGGAGAGCCTGTCGTCACGTCCACTTTTCCTCCATATAAACAGCGTGCCGGCCCAGTCACGTTATAACATCTACGGCTTTTGGAGAGTGCACAACTGCACACACAACAAGAAGGAGACTATTATATATGTTTCCGTTATCCATAGGTTTATCTATAATCCAGAAAGTAGGCAGGCACGGAGCTATTTCTCAGCGTGTGTTTATTCCAGCCGGCACGTTAATACACTGACACACAACATCCGGAATTCCATCATGCAATGCTTCAAAACTAATAATGTCCAAAAAAAGATAGTGACGGAATAGAACGAGGATGGACAATTCAACCCTAAACTCACTCCTTTCCTGCAAATTAAATGTCACAGATGCTGCCCATACCTATGCTCCTTCAAAGGCTTTTCTACTAGCTGCAAAGCATTGCACTTCAAATACAACAATGAGTAGAGAGGAGTGTTATGTGTGTGTATATGTGTAAATAAATGAACACTGAAATTCAAGTTTTTGTTTCATTTATATATATATGTGTGTGTTTATATATATATATATATATATATATATATATATATATATATATATATATATATATATATATATATATATATATATATATATATATATATATATATATATATATATATATATATATATATATATACTCCTCCCTCTTACCTCGCCCCCCCGCCCGCATCAAACCCCCACTCCCCATCTCCCAAATTCGGAGGTCTCAAGATTGGCAGGTATACCCATAACTACATTTTGGAGCTAAAAGTGGGCATTCCAAAATGCATTGAAACGCTTTAGAAAACCACCTAAAATCCCTACTCTGTCTTTTTTGGGGGGGAATTTTACCTGTAGACATCATATTTAGGTTCTGAACTATGAGATAAGTGTCAATGTTTTTAGCATTAGAGGTGCCTTTTAGGGACAAGTAGTTGCTACGCCGCCTTCCGCCCGATTGTAGCTGAGATAGCCACCAGCGCCCCCTGTGACCCCAAATGGAATAAGCAGTAGAAAATGGATGGATGGATGGATGGATAGTTGCTAAGATGCTGTTTTGAAAAATCTTGCTCATATTATTCAGAAATGCTTGACAGTCGCTTAATGGTGTGTACTAAATTTAGAGGTGATTGGGCTAAACACCTCAAAGTTACAGTGGGTGTTTTGTAAAGCTTTGTGAGAAATTCCAAGTCAATCCGACTTGAGTATTTTCACCCTTTTGTGTGCCGCAGTTTATAGTTACACCATGGGGTTGTCTTCCGACTATAAAATAAAAAGGCATAGCAAGTCTGCGTACTTATTTTTAGCATCCAGGGTGTTGGTACCCCTTCCTTTACCCCAAACACAATAAAAGTTTTTTTTCAGCGAACATTAAAAGCAGATGTCATGGACTCCAGACACTAGTTTACATGATATGTGATGCTTCAAAGTGAACATTTGCGAAACAAAAAAAAATCAGCTCTCACCTCACAGTCTGTTTTTTTTTCCAATCGCACCTCTGCCAGCACACGGATGAAAGTGTGCTTCTATTTGGGTAATTTACAGTTGGATTTTGTAATAAGTCAGGATTGTGCATGTCTACCTCAGGAGTTACGTAAACATTAAAGACTACTCTGTTACCTCTCACTGTGGAAACCTCGAGTCCCTCCCACAGCATCAATAACTTGTAAACTGTCTGGATTAGTGTGTCTGTCTGTCTCCTTCCCAACGTGTGTTTGTTAGGGTCCAAAATGGAGATCTGATTGTGTTCTGGTATGGTTATCAGCAGGAGTCTGGAAGACTGTGAAGACTCCTAAAAAGTAGAGAGAGTGAGTCTTTCCCCGCTGATGTTGATGAAGTGTTCTGTATTCCCTGACTTTTAAAGGCATTCATTCTGTGCATTGTGGGCAGGAAATTAGAGCTAATAGTTAAAAGCGGGCGTCAACAAAGACCAGCTTGTAAACATCTACTGCCTATGTAAAGTTGTCATTTCAACAACGCAAGATCAAAAAAAGGACATGTTGTGGAAAGAGCTGCCGCAGTATTTTGTGCCAGTTGCTTATTGCAGCTTTAGAGTTTAAAGATGCCATGTTCTACAAGTCTTCTCGCAAAATGCACCATTGGAATTCATGTTCGCATTTTTGCAGCAGAGCGCTTTCTTCATTTTGAAGCTCTCTAGTTTTACTTATGATGTTACACTTCCTCCTACTAATGTATGACATACTTTATTTGTGACTTGGCTACTACTGGAAACACGCAACGTCACGTTGTGTCATAATGTTACGTCGCATGCTTATGTGGGTTTCGTGTCATGATCTTTTGTATCATGTCACGTCACAGGAATACCATGTGTTTGCTGTGTTTGGTGTGTTTCGTTTGTTGCAGGATGTTACAGTTGTCACATGTGCATGTCACGTCATGTGTTTGTCACTTGCATATGTGATCTTGGGTTTGTCATGTTTGTTACATGATGTTACATGATGTTACATTTGTCACCTGAGTGTCATGTGGGAATAGGTAACACATGATATTGGGTGCGTCATGTTTGTTGAGGGGTTCCGGTTTGGTGACCGCAGGATTAGGTCTCTGCTTTTTGCAGATGATGTGGTCCTGATGGCTTCATCTGGCCGGGATCTTCAGCTCTCACTGGATCGGTTTGCAGCCGAGTGTGAAGCGACCGGAGTGAGAATCAGCACCTCCAAGTCCGAGTCCATGGTTCTTGCCCGGAAAAGGGTGGAATGCCATCTCCGGGTTGGGGAGGAGACCCTGCCCCAAGTGGAGGAGTTCAAGTACCTAGGAGTCTTGTTCACGAGTGGGGGAAGAGTGGATCGTGAGATCGACAGGCGGATCGGTGCGGCATCTTCAGTAATGCGGACGTTGTACCGATCCGTTGTGGTGAAGAAGGAGCTGAGCCGGAAGGCAAAGCTCTCAATTTACCGGTCGATCTACGTTCCCATCCTCACCTATGGTCATGACCGAAAGAATAAGATCACGGGTACAAGCGGCCGAAATGAGTTTCCTCCGCCGTGTGGCGGGGCTCTCCCTTAGAGATAGGGTGAGAAGCTCTGCCATCCGGGAGGAACTCAAAGTAAAGCCGCTGCTCCTTCACATCGAGAGGAGCCAGATGAGGTGGTTCGGGCATCTGGTCAGGATGCCACCCGAACGCCTCCCTAGGCAGGTGTTTAGGGCACGTCCAACCGGTAGGAGGCCATGGGGAAGACCCAGGACACGTTGGGAAGACTATGTCTCCCGGCTGGCCTGGGAACGCCTCGGGATCCCCCGGGAAGAGCTAGACGAAGTGGCTGGGGAGAGGGAAGTCTGGGTTTCCCTGCTTAGGCTGTTGCCCCCGCGACCCGACCTCGGATAAGCGGAAGAAGATGGATGGGTGGATGTTTGTTTAAGGATTTTGCATTTGTCACGTGTGTCATATGCATATGGGTAGCATGTAACCTTGGGTGTATCATGTTTGTTACCTGATGTTACATTTGTCACGTGTGTGTGTCATGTGCATATGTGTAGCATGTGAGCTTGGGTGTGGCATGTTTGTTACATGATGTTACATTTGTCACATGTGTGTATGTCACGTGCATATGCATAACACGTGATCATGGGTCCGTCATGTTTGTTACATTATGTTACATTTGTCACGTGTGTATGTGTGTCACGTGAATATGCGTAACACATGATCTTGGGTGTGATATGTTTGTTACATGATGTTACATTTGTCACGTGTGTGTGTGTGTGTCACGTGAATATGCGTAACACATGATCTTGGATGTGTTATGTTTGTTACATGATGTTACATTTGTCACATGTGTGTATGTCACGTGCATATGCATAACACGTGATCATGGGTGCGTCATGTTTGTTACATGATGTTACATTTGTCACGTTTGTGTGTGTGTGTGTCATGCGAATATGCGTAACACATGATCTTGGGTGTGTCATGTTTGTTACATGATGGTACATTTGTCACGTGTGTGTGCGTAGCATATGATCTTGGGTACCTCCTGTTTGTTACATGATGTTACATTTGTCACATATGTGTGTGTGTCACGTGCATATGCCTAGCACATGATCTTGGGTGTGTCATGTTTGTTACATTTGTCACATGTCATATGCATATGCATAATTCTTGATATTGGGTACATCATGTATGTTACGTAACCTTGGGTGTGTCATGTTTGTTACATTTTACATTTGTCACACGTGTGTCACGTGCATATGCGTAACACATGATCTTGGGTCCGTCATGTTTGTTACATGATGTTACATTTGTCACATGTGGCTCATATGCATATGTGTAACACGTGACCTTGGATGCATCACATCACACGGTTGCCTCATGCAGATGCGCGTGCCACATCATGAATACTTTTGTGTAACTTTGCGTCTCGTTCTTGTTCATGTCACACTTACGTGTGTCACTCACATCACTTTCATATCACTTCATGTCACGTCATGCTACTTACATCACTTGTATGTGTCACGTCACGCTGCAGTTACATCACATATTATGTCATGTAATGTCATGTAACCTGCTTCTTTGTGTCACCTCACCTCCTATTTGTATGTCCCGTCATTCCACGTGGCATGACGTCAAATCATGTCACATGTACAGGTAGAGGGTGTAATACATAAAATGTATAAAAATATTTTTTGGGGACAGAGCGCACATTATGCAGTGTAAACACTAGGGCTGTGAATCTTTAGGTGTCCCACGATTCGATTCAATATCGATTCTTGGGGTCACGATTCGATAATATATCGATTTTTTTCAATTTGATTCGATTCTCGATTCAAAAACAATATTTTTCCGATTCAAAACGATTCTGTATTCATTCAATACATAGGATTTCAGCAGGATCCACCCGTCTGCTGACATGCTAGCAGAGTAGTAGATTTTTTAAAAACAAGCTTTTATAATTGTAAAGGACAATGTTTTATCAACTGATTCCAATAAGGTACATTTGTTTTAACTATTAAAACGACCAAAAATATGACTTATTTTATCTTTGTGAAAATATTGGACACAGTGTGTTGTCAAGCTTATGAGATGCGATGCAAGTGTAAGCCACTGTGACACTTTTTTTTCATATTTATAAATGTTTAATGATAATGTCAATGAGGGATTTGTAATCACTACTACGCTGAAATTATAAATAATATTGATATTGTTGTTGATAATATTCATTTTTGTTTCATTACTTTTGGTTTGTTCTGTGTCGTGTTTGTGTCGCCTCTCAATTGCTCTGTTTATTGCAGTTCTGAGTGTTGCTGGGTCAGGTTTGGTTATGGAATTGGATTGCACTGTTATGGTATTGCTGTGTAGTGGTTTGTTGGATTGATAAAAAAAAAATTAATACATTTAAAAAATAATTCAATTAAAAAAAAATCTATTTTTTGAAAAGGATTTGTGTTCGAATCGATTTTTACCCACACCCCCTAGTAAACACACATTGTTTTGTTCCAATGAGCTAAAACAAACAATAACAATCATTTAGGAGGAGGGAGTCCAAAAGCCTCCCATTACTGAATCCCATCTTAACCTCAAAGATTCCTCTCGCAGCGTCCCAAGGGTAGAGAGCGTATCCTGCTGACTTATTACAGACTACGGGAAGACTGGGATTCAGTGGGCACATGAGGCCAACCGCTAAACAACTGTACAAACACAGGCAGCTCTCCAGTCTGTTGAGCCTGATTATAGACGCCAATGTGCTGGGAAGTAAGTGACAAAAGGCCCACAGTAGCGTCCTCAACACACGTGGTGTAAATACACCAACAGTTGATGCTGCATCTTACTAGTTATGGCAGAAGAAATCCACACACCCGCGCATGATGCGACGTACGCACACACACGCTGCCTGTCACTGCATGCTGCGTGTGACGTGATGTTACACATATAAAGATGTCGAGTAAAGAATAAAACATTCCGACTATAGCAGCGTTTTCTTCACACCCCTGTCAGACCCTCACGCGAACGTTTGCAGGCCAGACTATACACTTTAATTGTCTATTTCCACTGTCTGAAGGGCACATGTTAAGTCTCGTTGACGAGCAGAACGTTCTTCTCCCAAAACTCTGGAATTTAAGAGCCGACTCAATAGAATGTGGGGCGTGAGAGGGCCTTTGACCACAGGCGGGCAGACCTCTGCACAGTGAGCTTTGGCAATATGGCCGCTTGTCATTCACTTGTCATCCTCCTGGTTGACCTTGTCAAAACATTTATTGGGCGTAAAACTTGCATTTTTGAGCCACTTGCACTTATACTGGGAAGCTCTCAAATTAGCAGTGGAAGCTCAGACCATGACATGGCAGAATTTTGAACCCCATCTGGTATCGGCAGGCTTCGGGTTGCAGAATAAAATAAACCAGATGATGCCTCGGACCAGATGTGCAGACATATTTCAGTTGGTAACATGAAATTGTGAGATTTGCTGCCTTTCAATTAAATAATTTGTGTCGAAGATAAGAAGTGGGAAGCAGTGTGTGTAATTGCACCGTGTGTGTTTTCCAGCATGTGTTTGTGGATCTTGTGGCAGCGAGCATACCGTATGAATGAATATGAACCTACAAATATGACCCCTTTAGATGAAAGCACACTATCCCTGTTGGTCACTGTGGTCCCTCTGCATAAACCTTTAGTGTTCGTCCCAGTCTTTTTTTAGGCCCGTCTAATCGAACACAGCATGACCCGTGAGAGAGCAAACTTTCTCGTGTGATTGTAACTTTGGCTCGTTGTTTTTGAACTGGCCTGCACTTTTCTTTGCTTCTTCCTTTGGACTTCCGACTTCTTCCTAAGAGAGCCATTTTTCTTATAGCTGTAAAATGTACTCTCACATTGTTTTGAAACTAATGTTATTATGAGGAAGGGCCTGAAGATCCAAATAACATGTGCTAAACAGCTTGTTCAAACTATAAAATTATATATCATTTAAAAAGTATCATAAAAACAATAAATATTCACCCATATAAAACATGAGCAGACACCATGTGACCCTCAGGGACTATGCTTTATTTGATATAATAAAGCGTATGTAGCAGTAGGCTTCACTGCAACCACGGTGGGAGACGAGAAAAGACCGGTGTGCGGTTTCCTTTAATGTTAATAAGCATACAATGTTATGCAGAGGTATAGTTATACCAATTTTATAGACAAATTATACTATTTATAGTCACGGTAGAGACTGGGGGTGGGGCCTAAAATATTTATTTTTCCAAGGGGGAGCATAACAGAAAATAATTGAGAAACGCTGGTTTAGGGACACCTAATACGCTTGTCAGTCTTATACCAGTCATTAAAAAATAATGATTTTGCTTTATGGAGACCTTAAAATAATATTAACAAGCTTAAAGGTGCCATATTTAGTAATGTGGACAGTAATGGTCCAATCAGCACATAACATGGTCAAAATTCTGTAGTCCCCCCCACAATCTCCATGACTCATAATCCTACTCCAAGGAACTTAAAATGGCAATCAAGAAATCCAACGATGAAGGTTTCTCTTGTTTATGCCTCTTGCAAGATGGGTTACTAAGTAATTTTGCTACATTTTACTAATGTCAATTAGCCAAATGTATTTCTAAAGTTACGCAGCAATATTTTATTCGGGAGTCGGGACAGATTGTTGTCATTACCCTGATAATATGTCTGGTTTGACCGCACGGACCACCATCGAAATGTAGTATGTATAATAATATACAAACCCCGTTTCCCTGACATCAGTGTGTAAAGGATATCACCACATGGGCTCAGGAACCCTTCATAAAACCACTGTCAGTAACTAAAGTTGGTCGCTACATCTGTAAGTGCAAGTTAAAGCTCTACTATGCAAAGCCAAACCCATTGATCAACAATACCCTGAAACGCCATCGGCTTGGCTGGGCCCGAGCTCACCTAAGATGGACTGATGCAAAGTGGAAAGGTGATCTGTGGTCTGGCGAGTCCACATTTCAAATTATATTTGAAAACAGAGGACGTGGTGTCTCCTCTCTGAGCTGCTACCTTACCGTGGTAGAGGAGTTTGCGTGTCCCAATGATCCTAGGAGCTACGTTGTCTGGGGGCTTTCATGCCCCCTGGTAGGGTCTCCCAAGACAAACAGGTCCTAGGTGAGTGATCAGACAAAGAGCAGCTCGAAGACTTCTATGGAATTACAACAAAATGAACTCAGATTTCCCTCGCCCGGACGCGGGTCACCGGGGCCCCGCTCTGGAGCCAGGCCCGGAGTTGGGGCACGATGGCGAGCGCCTGGTGGCCGGGCCTGTCCCCATGGGGCCCGGCCGGGCACAGCCCGAAGAGGCAACGTGGGTCATCCCTCCAATGGGCTCACCACTCATAGGAGGGGCCATAGAGGTCGGGTGCATTGTGAGCTGGGCGGCAGCCGAAGGCAGGGCACTTGGCGGTCTGATCCTCGGCTACAGAAGCTAGCTCTTGGGACGTGGAACGTCACCTCACTGGGGGAAAAGGAGCCTGAGCTGGTCCGCGAGGTAGAGAAGTTCCGGCTGGATATAGTCGGACTCACCTCGACGCACAGCAAGGGCTCTGGAACCAGTTCCCTCGAGAGGGACTGGACCCTCTTCCACTCTGGTGTTGCCGACAGTGAGAGGCGACGGGCTGGGGTGGCAATTCTCGTTGCCCCCCGGCTCAAAGCCTGCACGTTGGAGTTCAACCCGGTGGACGAGAGGGTAGCTTCCCTTCGCCTTCGGGTGGGGGGACGGGTCCTGACTGTTGTTTGTGCTTACGCACCAAACAGCAGTTCAGAATACCCACCCTTTTTGGGTACACTCGAGGGAGTACTGGAAAGTGCTCCCCCGGGTGATTCCCTTGTCCTACTGGGAGACTTCAACGCTCATGTTGGCAACGACAGTGAAACCTGGAGAGGCGTGATTGGGAAGAATGGTCGCCCGGATCTAAACCCGAGTGGACTTTTGTGCTCGTCACGGATTGTCCATAACAAACACCATGTTCAAACATAAGGGTGTCCATATGTGCACTTGGCACCAGGACACCCTAGGCCGCAGTTCCATGATTGACTTTGTAGTCGTGTCATCGGATTTGCGGCCTCATGTTCTGGACACTCGGGTGAAGAGAGGGGCGGAGCTTTCTACCGATCACCACCTGGTGGTGAGTTGGCTGCGATGGTGGGGGAGGATGCCGGACAGACCTGGCGGGCCCAAACGCATTGTGAGGGTCTGCTGGGAACGTCTGGCAGAGTCTCCTGTCAGAGAGGGTTTCAATTCACACCTCCGGGAGAACTTTGAACATGTCACGAGGGAGGTGTGGGACATTGAGTCCGAGTGGACCATGTTCCGAACCTCTATTGTCGAGGCGGCTGATTGGAGCTGTGGCCGCAAGGTTGTTGGTGCCTGTCGTGGCGGTAATCCCAGAACCCGTTGGTGGACACCAGCAGTGAGGGATGCCGTCAAGCTGAAGAAGGAGTCATATCGGGTTCTTTTGGCTCATAGGACTCCGGAGGCAGTGGACGGGTACCGACGGGCCAAGCGGTGTGCAGCTTTAGCGGTAGCCGAGGCAAAAACTCGGACATGGGAAGAGTTCGGGGAAGCCATGGAAAACGACTTCCGGACGGCTTCGAAGCGATTCTGGACCACCATACGCCGCCTCAGGAAGGGGAAGCAGTGCACTATCAACACCGTGTATGGTGCGGATGGTGTTCTGCTGACTTCGACTGCGGATGTTGTGGGTCGGTGGAGGGAATACTTCGAAGACCTCCTCAATCCCACCAACACGTCTGCCTTTGAGGAAGCGGTGCCTGGGGAATCTGTGGTGGACTCTCCTATTTCTGGGGCTGAGGTCGCTGAGGTAGTTAAAAAGCTCCTCGGCGGCAAGGCCCCGGGGGTGGAAGAGATCCGCCCGGAGTTCCTTAAGGCTCTGGATGCTGTGACAAGACTCTGCAGCATCGCGTGGACATCGGGGGCGGTACCTCTGGATTGGCAGACCGGGGTGGTGGTCCCTCTCTTTAAGAAGGGGGACCGGAGGGTGTGTTCCAACTATCGTGGGATCACACTCCTCAGCCTTCCGGGTAAGGTTTATTAAGGTGTACTGGAGAGGAGGCTACGCCGGATAGTCGAACCTCGGATTCAGGAGGAACAGTGTGGTTTTCGTCCTGGTTGTGGAACCGTGGACCAGCTCTATACTCTCGGCAGGGTTCTTGAGGGTGCATGGGAGTTTGCCCAACCAGTCTACATGTGCTTTGTGGACTTGGAGAAGGCATTCGACCGTGTCCCTCGGGAAGTCCTGTGGGGAGTGCTCAGAGAGTATGGGGTACCGAACTGTCTTATTGTGGCAGTCCGCTCCCTGTATGATCAGTGCCAGAGCTTGGTCCGCATTGCTGGCAGTAAGTCGGACACGTTTCCAGTGAGGGTTGGACTCCGCCAAGGCTGTCCTTTGTCACCGATTCTGTTCATAACTTTTATGGACAGAATTTCAAGGCGCAGTCAAGGCGTTGAGGGGATCCGGTTTGGTGACCACGGGATTAGATCTCTGCTTTTTGCAGATGATGTAGTCCTGATGGCTTCATCTGGCCGGGATCTTCAGCTCTCACTGGATCGGTTCGCAGCCGAGTGTGAAGCGACCGGAATGAGAATCAGCACCTCCAAGTCCGAGTCCATGGTTCTCTCCCGGAAAAGGGTGGAGTGCCATCTCCGGGTTGGGGAGGAGACCCTGCCCCAAGTGGAGGAGTTCAAGTACCTAGGAGTCTTGTTCACGAGTGAGGGAAGAGTGGATCGTGAGATCGACAGGCGCATCGGTGCGGCGTCTTCAGTAAGGCGGACGTTGTACCGATCTGTTGTGGTGAAGAAGGAGCTGAGCTAGAAGGCAAAGCTCTCAATTTACCGGTCGATATACGTTCCCATCCTCACCTATGGTCATGAGCTTTGGGTCATGACCGAAAGGATAAGATAACGGGTACAAGCGGCCGAAATGAGTTTCCTCCGCCGGGTGGCGGGGCTCTCCCTTAGAGATAGGGTGAGAAGCTCTGCCATCCGGGAGGAGCTCAACGTAAAGCCGCTGCTCCTTCACATCAAGAGGAGCCAGATGAGGTGGTTCGGGCATCTGGTCAGGATGCCACCCGAACGCCTCCCTAGGGAGGTGTTTAGGGCACGTCCAGCTGGTAGGAGGCCACGGGGAAGACCCAGGACACGTTGGGAAGACTATGTCTCCCGGCTGGCCTGGGAACGCCTCGAGATCCCGCTGGAAGAGCTAGACGAAGTGGCTGGAGAGAGGGAAGTCTGGGCTTCCCTGCTTAGGCTGCTGCCCCCGCGACCCGACCTCGGATAAGCGGAAGATGATGGATGGATGGATGGAAGGACGTGGTGTCCTCCAGAACAAAGAGGAAAATAACCATTCGGATTGTTATAGGCGCAAAGTTCAAAAGCCAGCATCTGTGATGGTATGGGGGTGTATTAGTGCCCAAGGCATGGGTAATTTAGACATCAGTGAAGGCACCATTAATGCTTAAAGGTCTATACAGGTTTTGGAGCAACATACAGTATGTTGTCTTCCAAGCAACGTTATCATGGACGCCCCTGCTTATTAGGGACGGCGTGGCGCAGTGGAGGAGTGGCCGTGCGCAACCCGAGGGTCCCTGGTTCAATTCCCACCTAGTACTAACCTCGTCACGTCTGTTGTGTCCTGAGCAAGACACTTCACCCTTGCTCCTGATGGGTGCTGGTTAGCGCCTTGCATGGCAGCTCCCTCCATCAGTCTGTGAATGTGTGTGTGAATGGCTAAATGTGGAAGTAGTGTCAAAGCGCTTTGAGTACCTCAAAGGTAGAAAAGCGCTATACAAGTACAACCCATTTATTTCAGCAAGACAATGCCAAGCCACGTGTTACAACAGCGTGGCTTTGTAGTAAAAGAGCAGTCCAGACCTGTCTCCCATCGAAAATGTGTGGCGCATTATGAAGCTTAAAATACTACAGCAGAGACCCCGGACTGTTGAACGACTGAAGCTCTACATAAAACAAGAATGGGAAAGAATTCCACTTTCAAAGCTTAAACAATTAGTTTCCTCAGTTCCCAAACGTTTATTGAGTGTTGTTAAAAGAAAAGGTGATGTAACACAGTGGTGAACATGCCCTTTCCCAACTACTTTGTCACGTGTTGCAGCCATGAATTTCTAAGTTAATTATTATTTGCAAAAAAATAAATAAGGTTTATGAGTTTGAACATCAAATATCTTGTCTTTGTAGTCCATTCAATTGAATATGGGTTGAAAAGGATTTGGAAATAATTGTATTCCATTTATATTTACATGTAATGCAATTTCCCAACTCATATGGAAACGGGGTCTGTATAATATATTATATATCGCAAAGGCCTACTTTGGTGGCAAGCCGAGGCCAACAGTTAAAATACAGCCACATTTCGTTCAGCATAACTCTATGTTGCATCCAACCTGACGCACTGCCGTCTTTTCCATTTACGCACATCAAAAGAGCATCATACACAAGGGGTGATGGACGGCTGTGCAGCGCCTGAAGAGCTGCAGCCTCCCACCGTAGCTCCCACTCTCTCCCCTCTGTTGCAAGTCTCGAGATGCTATGGAGGTTTTTTTTCCACTCCAGACTGGGCCCCCTTAGGAGCCCAGTCCAGATTGTATTTTTTTACTCATCCTTTTTCCTACCTTTTTTATGGGGCGCCTTGTGGCGACCCATCAGCGTTCCTGTTCTGTAACCCTGTACACTGTTTGTTTGTTCAATGTTGAACGGGTTTGTGCTGAAAACAAAGTTTTGTTGTACTTACCTACCTACCTCCCTACAAATACAAATAGACAGAGTAAACATTGGAAGGTTAAAAGAAACTAGATTTTTGGGTGTAACAATAGATGATTAAATTAACTGTAAATCTCTTATAAAAAATATGCAACATAAGGTGGCAAGAAATATTTCAAAAATGAACAAAGTAAAATGTGTTTTGGACCAAAAATCACTCCAGATTCTCTACTGCTTACTAATGTTACCATATTTGAGTTATTTTGCAGAAATATGGTGAAATAACTATGAATGTGTGCTTCATTCACTAACCGTGTTACAAAAAAGATCAGTTAGACTGATGCATAATGTTGGCTATAGAGATCATAAAAACTTTATTTATTGAATCAAAAACATTGCAATTCTACGATTTGGTAAACTTGCAAACACCTACAATTATGTACAAAGCAAATTATAACCTACTACCCAAAAATGGACAACAATTCTTCTCAACAAAACAGGAAAACTAACTTAAAACATTTGCATGCAAGTACAACATTTAGGACCTTCAGCATGTCAGTATGTGAAATTAAACTGTGGAATGGATTAAGCAAAGAAGTTAAACAGTTTACTGATATGATCCAGTTCAAATTAAAAGTGCTTACTTAGTACAAGGAAGAATAATTATGAGAAATACCTTCAACCCTATTGAAAACAGGATATTCTTCATCTCAGTATGTTTATCATGACTGACTTAATTATATATTGTAAGAACTGTTGTATTGATCATTCACTGATGTAATTGCTACAAAAAGAAGACAGTAAACATGTTTTTCTAAACGCTCTGAAGGGGTTGGATTAAATAACCTTTGCTTCTTCCTACTCCTTTTAAGGCATGATGGAAAGATAAATTATATGAAATTTTGTGTGGTGTATTATACTGTAAGTGTGTTCATGTTCGAAATAAACTAAACTCGATCAGTCAATCAATCATCATCTTTCCGTGCAGAGTGCGATCCCTGAGCCAACCCACATTAAGCAAAAACCACGTTACACATAAATAATATAGCCTACTACCATGTCACTACACAAAGTAGAAAATAATTACTTGTAATGCATTATATTTTGCCAAACAAATACCACTGCATTTGTGTTTGATGCACATACAGTACCAGAAACCGCAATAGGCACTGACACTACCCATATCCACATAGGTTTTATTTGTCGAAAATATATTTTGCCCTGTCAGATGGATGACACATCGACATGCAAGCTAAAAGGCATTTATTCTCCCTGTTAGTATATAAGTTGAAGTGTCAGCAAGCGGGCTCGCTTGCTAAGAAGTGATGGTGCTTTGTTCCTAAGCATTCGTTGTACAAACATCCTAGCTTTGTTCGACAAGATCATTGACGGTATTAGACAATATACTTTACTTACAAAATGTAAATTTCCATTTACTACAAGTAATAAGAAAATGTAAGTGCCTGACTTACCTATCAAGGAAGAAATTAGTAAGTTTGGCGCCAGATGAAAAAAATCTCCACTTTCAATCGTCCCCATCTTTCAAAGGCACCCACCCCTGTTACAAATCATTGTTTTGTTCCTGGCTTTGTCATGAATAAGTTGGGAATCGTAACAACGTCTTTTAGATCTACTAAGGTCTGGCATGTTTATTAACTTTACCAGTGGCAGTAACTAGACGAAGCTGGCAGTGCGTGACTGGCAACCTGGATGTGACACACTCACAGACTTTCTAAGTGATCAAACGGTACAGTGCGGATTTATCGAAATGAAAACAATAACACGATTTCTGGCCTGTAAATCTAATTTTGAAATAAGCATAGCTGAACTGCTGTTATCAGTTATAAAGGTATTTGAAAAGAAGATGATTTATTAAATTTTTTTGACATGGTAAATGGGTTGTACTTGTATAGCACTTGTCTACCCCTTTTTAAGGACCCCAAAGCGCTTTGACAGTATTTCCACATTCCCCTATTCACACACACATTCACACACTGACGGCGGGAGCTGCCATGCAAGGTGCTCACCAGGACCCATCAGGAGCAAGGGTGAAGTGTCTCGCCCAAGGACACAACGGACGTGACTATGATGGTAGAAGGTGGGGATTGAACCAGCAACCCTCAGATTGCTGGCATGGGCACTCTACCAACTTTGCCACGCTGTCCCCCATATCAGGGCCATTTAATGATGACTTGACATGAACTTATTACATATGGCACCTTTAAGTATATAAACTATATTTCAAATTGTTGTTCAATTCCATACATTGCTTCAGATCATTGACCGTTTCCACTTTCGCAGATGTTCAACCGAACACAGTACCTTTTCACCAGCGTCCTCTTCCAACATTCTCTTGACTTTGTGGTAATCAACACATTGACAGCTTACTTCCTATCTAAATGCTGCATAGCTTGGCTCGCGAGACGTTTTGGACCTGGAAGCAGAAAATTGTCTACCAGAGCTATAAAGCGTCCAAATACAATGGCTCTCGAGTCATTATGTGGTCCATCTTTTAGTCTGACACTGGTACATTTGAAAGGAATTTCATTGTCTTGTCGCGCATCACTTCCTGTTTATCCCTTGCGTCTTGGCCTCATTCCTATTGGCATGTCTTGGGATTATGAAATGTGTGTATTTGTTTGTATCTATCTGTCTCTGAAACATGCAACAAAAAAGAAAGGACTTCTTTCAAAAGAGTTTCTGAAATTGATTGCCAAGTTACACGAAGCCTTGAAATAACAAGTCTTCTTGTATAAAAAGCAGGATTATGGTAGGAAAGATCTTCGAGGAGCCTTTTTGCAGTAGGCCACAAAATACAGCAGAGTGCTCCTGTAACACAAAGAATCAGTTTTTTACCAGTGGGTTGTAAAACAATTTATATCGAAGATCTTTTCTACTAACGTTTATGTAGAGCAGGGGTGCCCATTACATCGATTGCGATCTACCGGTCGATCGTGGAGGGTGTGTCAGTCGATCGCAAGCCAGGCATTAAAAAAATAGACATTCAAATGAGCAATCATCAATCTTCACCGAGACTTCACTTTCGTCAGTTGTTTGACATTCTCAGCACCAGAGGATCTTGTGAGATGACGCTGGCTGCTGTGAGCTCATTATTAAGAAAAAAATCACTGACAGGACGGAGAGAAAAACTTTGTATTTCAAAAGACTCTTGGGCCGTACATGCTGTCAAAACTCTAAAGACCGACTGCACAGTTCCTGTCTTCACCATAAAAGCCCTGCTTCATCCTGCCTGTGCTAACAAAATAAGAGTCTCAGAAAGCTAGCGTGCACAAGCTAGCAAGCTACGGAGTTTGATGCCAATGTATTTCTTATAAAGTTGTTGCACCTTTCCTGCTTCCGGCGCCAAGACCGTAGTCAAGGAGCTCAGGGGAGACACTTTTCCGGGGCCGATAGATTCTCGGGGCAACACCCTTCACTTTACCTGGCAGTGGGTCTTCACAATTCCGGACTCCAAGGCAAAATGACGAGTCCAGCGATTAGTTGCAAATCGTGGTTTTTTTATTTACGTCTTGCACACAGTCAAAATCCCACACAAAAACACTAGCCACTCCCCCGCCCTCAGCGACCGCTCCCTCTCCTCACTCGCCCACACACTCACTGACGTCAGTCACCTGCTGTCACACATCAAAGGGCCACACACACATATGCTACTCTCATAACAAAGTGTTTAAAAACGAGTATGCAAGTTGGACAAATGAGATGCCAAATCCAACCACTTTCATGTGGTATTGGACAGAAAGGAGGACTTTTCTTTTCCTCCATTTGAAAATGCGGACGTTATCAGCACCACTGTCTGATTCCAATCAATGCAAGTCATCAGAATCAAATACACCAACTTATATTCTTGTCTTCATGAAAGAAAGGAATCTATATGTGTAAAACATGCTTGGATTATCATCAAACACCATTAACTTGTTAACGAAAATGTCTCTTTCATAAATAAATAAATATAAATTATAAATATGAATGAGGTAGACCTCCTCGACTTGGTCAATTGAAAAGTAGCTCGCCTGCAGAAAAAGTGTGGGCACCCCTGATGTAGAGGATACTTTTCAGCATTTCAAACAATAAAATATGTAATTTTTTTTAACTTTGTATTCAATTAAAAAAAAAGTTATATTTAATTTAGTTTAAACATTAGATTTAAAAAAAAAAGTTAATAGTAAAATAAATATTTTAAAACATACTACTACTTATTTATTGACAAATTTCGAAAAAGTGCCAAACAAGTCTTAAACTTTTGTTTTCTAAATTTATTAATTTTTTTTTTTTTCTAATGCTGTTTAATGAGTTCAATAAAGAGTTAAGGATTACAAATCCCACCAAATTTTGCCTTTGGAGAGTTGTTTTTTTGTTTGTTTTTTGGCATATTTCCTGTCTCTCCAGCATGTTTAAATGTGTGTGTGGGTGTGGACCCAGACAATATGAAAGCGTCCAACAAACTGCTTTTTTTGCCTGCATCCTGTTTTCAATCAATAGCAAGGAACTTTTTAATACAAAGGATTTCCAGCTCCAAAGTTGAAATATTTGAGTCCACTGATAAAAAGTTCTCTCCCATAAAAAGTTGAACTGTTGTCTTCTTAATAAAGATACTTGTTATTTCTGGCAAGGACTTCAATTAATGAATTAATCTGAAATTCAGATCACGTCAAAGGTTTCCTAATGACGTCACACTATTCAACTAGCAATTTGGAAGGTTGCCTTTCAAAAGTAACCTTTCAGCACCTAATAAGCCTAGTTCACGCTCTTTCTTCTGGAAACTAAGTGATAGAAGGCTAATGAAAGAATGTTGAAAATGCCTCACATGACATGCATGCTTCTCTATCTTCACAGCTTCTTTGACTACAACCATGCAGATATAAAAAAAACCTACAGAATGATGTCTCAGTGTGCATGTGCTGGTCAAAACAGTTTTTTAAAAATAATTTTAGACTAATAAAACTTGTTTAGTAGCTTGCCATGCCACAAAATACTTTCCCCTAAATTAATGAACCGGTACAAATAATTTCTTTTACCACATTTTCCACCTTTGCTTGTCATTAATATGATCAATGGCCTTTTATTAATCTGGAAAGCTGTATTTCAGTTTAAGAATCTAGCAAAGCACTCCTTTCCTATATTTTACGAGCATTTTTGTGTCCCTAAAACACAGCACCGTGGTCCTATCGTATGGACTCTTCCTCTCGTATTTTTGCAGTAGATTTCTAAAATCAAAACGTACTCATGTAAAATGGAACTTTGACTATCTTTTTTGCAGTACGTTAAAAAAAAAAAAAAAACAGCATTGATTTTTGACTAGTGTTTTTGCAGTACTGTAGGTCCTCAAAAACATTACATTTTTTTGCAAGGGATTCCTAAAAACAGCAAAGTACTCATGTCCTATAGAATATTTCATATTAGTGTTTCAGCTGTTGTAAAAACAACAGAAAAACTAATGCCAATGACTTATTAATTATCTTAAAAACTGCAATCCAGTTTGAGCATTCTTGAATTTACAAAATGTTTTATATTTCCATCCAACTCTTGTCCTGTTCTTTTTACAAAGCATGCCCACCTGGTACCTACAAACCAGAGGGAGCGCCAGGCGGTGTGAGCACCTGCCTTCCATGCCCGGACCAGCAGCACACCTCCCAGCCCGGCAGCACCTCCCTCAGTGATTGCATCTGCAAATCTGGCTACCAGCAAGTGGGCGTGACCTGCCAGGGTGAGTTCATGTCGTCTTCCCAAAACCTCCGTCATTGCTTTGTATCGTTAGCGCCTAATCTGCTTAAGGTTCTGCATGCATACTTGCCAACCCTCCTGATTTTCCCGGGAGACTCCCAAATTTCAGTGCCCCTCCCGAAAATATCCCGGGACAACCATTCTCCCGGATTTCTCCCGATTTCCACCCGGACAACAATATTGGGGGCGTGCCCTAAAGGCTCTGCCTTTAGCGTCCTCTCTCACCTAAAAAGGAGACTATTATATATGTCTCAGTTTATCTATAACCCATAAAGTAGGCAGCACGGAACTATTTCTCAGCATGTGTTTATTCCAGCCGGCACGTTAATACACTGACACACAACATCTGGATTCCCATCATGCATTGCGTCAAAACTAGGTCAATGTTAAGATCCGTACGCGGATTTTCTCATATTATTGTTGTTTCTGTTCCATTTTCATATGACTCTGCTGTTAAACATGCTCATTTCCTGTTTTTGTTCATTACCATCTTTACTCATTAGTTCACCTGCTGCTCACGGCCCCGCACACCTGCTACAGATAATCACCGTCACTTTATAAGCCGTCCTCTTTTGTTTGTTCAGCCTGAGTTCATGATTTGCTTTTCACGCAACGAGTTACGCCTGCAATACTTTCATGTATGTATATTCTCGCCAAGCTTTTCACACTAGCCATTGTTCATTCCAGTTCTCATGCTGAAAGTTTTGTTTTCTCTTTTGTGCCTACGATTCAGTTTAGTTTGCATTTTGTATCACCTAGTTCTCATACTAGCGTCTTTGGTTTCTTTTTGTTAGCTCCAGTGTTTTGTTTCTTAGATACTTTTGTAGAATAAATCTGTTAAAACTTACCTTTGCGGTGTTCAATTTTGACGCATCCTCGAGGGAATCGAACCCGGTACCACGATGCCACACGGGCGTAACAGTCAAGTAGTAATGACCAAAGACATAACAGAGACGAGGCAGAAGAACGAAGAAGAGACATGGCGACGACGAGTAAAAAGAAGACGTACGCTTGCAAGTTCCAAAATTATTGGAAAAAATAATTTCAGTTCATCCAGGACAGCTCGAAGGGGAAGGGGCATGCTGCCTGCAAATTTTGTAGATCAGAAATCTCCATTGAAGACTGTGGCCGAACGGATATACTCATTCATGAACGGATTATTTATATATAAGAAATACTTGAAAATATATACACCCCCACCCCCTCCCGTCCCCCGAATTCGGAGGTCTCAAGGTTGACAAGTATGTCTGCATAACACATGCAAACTGATGTAATAAGCTTGTGCGCTGAGGATAGCGTCCCTTGAAAAGTGTGCAAAATAGAGATCGTAATCCATTTAGAGTGTCTGTCTTGATGAATACGCATACAAGGGAGGAGGAGATGCAAATGCAATTATTCTTGGAAAACAGTTTCAGTCTTGATGAATCACATTGCAGCTGCTGTGAGTATAAGCGATCAGTGCAATGATAGACGATCGAGAGAGAATCCTCCGTCCTGTCATGATCGGCTTTCGCCGGAGTAGGATGCCAACGCAGAGAAGAAATAATAAAATCATAACAAAAATCGCACTCAAAAGGAGTAAAGAAAAACAGTTAACACTACACGGCAGCGCTGGAGCAGAGCCACATGAGCGAGAAGCGTGAGTGGAGCCAGAGAAGAGGAGGTGAACACGACTGGGTGAACCATCAGGATTTTACTGATGCCGATTGAATGAATGAACTGGAAATCTTAAATAGTCAGGAGGAAATTGGTATCAGGTTTGCGTGAAAGTGGTTCCACCCCGTGACCCAAAAACCAGGCACTGCAACAGGCGGCAGCAGAGCATGTGTCAACATATTTGGACCGTCAAAAATAAATATATTACGTATATTGTCTATTAAGATATTCATTTCTATCATTTTTATTGCTGCGGGATGACTTAAGGGACTGATTCAATTCATGCGTTTTGGAGTCTGCTTGCGTATTTTTGAATGCTGCTCGTATACTGTAGGAAATACTGTCCATCTCATGCATCCCTTATATAAAAAAACTTATTGCAACATGCATTTTCTTACAACTGAATTAGTCCAGATGAACATCACAATAATAATACTAAAATGTTATGTCGCCTAGATTGTGGGTCTATGTACCGTATTTTTCGATCTATAAGTCGCAGTTTTTTTCATAGTTTGGCCGGGGGTGCGACATATACTCCGGAGTAATTTATGTGTGAAATTATTAACACATTACCGTAAAATATTAAATAATATTATTTATCTAATTCGCGGACGAGACGAAGAAAATGTCAGCAATTGTCACACACACGTCAACCAATAAGAATTCGGCGGGGGAGGGTCATGGCAGAAGTGCATTGTGGGTCATGGAATGCTAACTGCTATATGCTACTGCCGTCGCTATTAAAATGGATCATTTCATCGTTGGCGGTAACTTATAAAAACTGAGAAGAGCTCAACAAAAATTGAACCGAAAAGGAAATCATGTACTGCAGATTACAAGCTGGACGTAGTGAAATATGCAGCAGAAAACGACAAGATGAAGCGGCGCATACCTTTGGAGTTGGCAGAGTTGTTTAGAAGCGACATCGAGGAAAAAGATTTCATGGGATTTATCGATTAGGAGTGACAGATTGTTTGGTAAACGTTTAGCATGTTCTATATGTTATAGTTATTTGAATGACTCTTACCATAATATGTTACAATAACATACCAGGCACCTTCTCAGTTTTTGATTGATTGATTGATACTTTTATTAGTAGATTGCACAGTTCAGTACATATTCTGTACAATTGACCACTAAATGGTAACACCCGAATAAGTTTTTCAACTTGTTTAAGTCGGGGTCCACGTTAATCAATTCATGGTAAGTTGGTTATTTGTGCGTCATATAACGTACAATTATTCAGCATGTTGTTCACTATTCTTTATTTATTTTGAATTGCCTTTCAAATGTCTATTCTTGGTGTTGGATTTTATCAAATACATTTCTCCCAAAAATGCGACTTATACTCCAGTGCGACGTATATATGTTTTTTTTCCTTCTTTAGTATGCATTTTCGATCGGTGTGACGTATAGTCCGGAGCGATTTATAATCCGAAAAATACGGTAGTCCAGCAAAGGTGTTTTAGATTATGTTTGTGTGCTGCATGTTCCACAGCATAACAAAACATCACTAGTTGGAGCATGGTGACAGTCGGTAGTGCACGCAGTCCCACTTTTGCACTTGTTATCAATTGTGCACATAGTCTTAGTAGTTTTATAGTTTGCACTCAATATTAAGCGTAGGTTATTTGGGATCTAAGTAGTTTGGGCCCTTAGTCAAATAACACAGGAGCAATTTAACAGATGTCCACATCATGAGTAATATTAACTGCTAATTGAACAACACAACAAGATTTATGGTGGCAGTTGTGTAATTGAGCTGAGCATTTGGGAATACTGAAGAAAAAAGTCACACAACTTGATTTAGTAGTGGCATTAGAGGTATATTGTAGCCTTTTAAACTATTTTCTGGTGACTGACAAGTCATTGAAGATCAGATATAGTAAACGTTTTTTCATGTTTTGTGTTATTAGTGTGTTATATTTTCGTTCTCTTAAAGGTCCCCTATTATGCAGAAGTTTATTTTTAAATAATACAGCCTGTTAATTAGTACCTAACATGAGAAAAAAGCTGTAATCTCCCTCACTTGCTAGCTTTGAAGTTAATATTTTCTTGATTTCATGTTTAAGTTTGATTATTTTTAGGGCTGCATGGAAAAAATTTTACACAATTAAGACATCATACAGATAAATCCGTGTTACTAATGTTTGTGTCCTGTCCAACTCCTTGATGTAACATTGTTACATGTGATATACGTCTTCTATTCTGTTAAGTGTAGATAGATCGGGGTTTGGTGCTAGCCGGGGTGTATAATATAGTCTGGAATAGTCATGGATGCATGGGATTCTGGGTAATTGTTATGTTGCGTTTATAAAGTGTTGCTGTGAGGATGTTCTCCTGAAATGTGTTTTTCCCTCTTGCTTGGTGTGGGTTCACAGAGTGGCGCATATTAGTAAGAGTGTTAAAGTTGTTTATATCACAACCGTCAGTGTAACCCGAATCACCCAGTATGCCTTGCAATCTCGTACGTGTATATACGGAAGCCACGTACAATATGATACTGGACTGGCAAGCTGTTTGTACATGTTGTAGAAGGCGTCAAAGGCAATAGCTTCATAGCACGTCCTTATTATTGTTATCTGGGTGACCACCAGCAGATATTCGCGAGAATGGTTGCGGCTCCTATTGTCTTCTTTATTTTGTGAAATGGGTCAAAATGGCTCATTGAGTGGTAAAGGTTGCCGGCCCCTGGTATAGACACTTTGTGGTACACAACAGGAGACAAGACTGGCACATTCAACTTTGTGGTACATAACAGGAGACAAAACTGGCACATTCAGCTTAATGGCAAAGACAACTTCCTGACTACCGCAACACACCAAGGAAAAACTAAAATGAGTGCATACTTTTAAATGAGTCAAAAGTGTAAGAAAACAAGGCAAATAACTGGACAGCACAGTTATCATTATAAGCTTAATGTTAAATATTTCAAATATATATATTGTTAAACAATCTCAAATTTATTACCATTTTTTGTGCGAGAACACACACAAATACAGAAATTTGGTACCGTGGGTACTAGTATCAATTCCCAGGATATGTGGAAGGTACCCATAAGGTCTACTTGTTGAACAACGGTACCATTAAAGCTACAGACACACAAAATGTCCTAATCCCAGTAGTACAGTCTTATTATATTAGAACTTCAAAAGAGGGGATTTTTTGCAGCTGCTTGTGTTGTATTGTTGTTGTTTGTGTTCATTTCTTGTTGTCATTCCAGTGGTTTACTGCCATCCGCTTCCTCCTCCACAAAATGGCTTCTTCATCCAAAACGTATGTAACCATCACTTCGACGCGGCCTGCGGCGTCAAGTGCCAGCCGGGGTACGAGCTCCACGGAACGGGCATCAGGCTTTGTCAGGCTGACGGCACCTGGTCGGGCTCACCTGCCACGTGTAAAGGTCAGGTTTGTTTCAGCTGCTGTACATTCTCTTTCATTTCCATGGCATTTTTGAACAAGCGTCCATGCACGCCTTCTCCAATGTCCTCATATGGCGGTCATGTGTTGAGAGACCACATTTTAGTGGATAACTACTGTGTAGACAACTCCTTCCTTTCTGCACCACATATTTTCGGAGAAAGCACAGGTAGGCAGGGTCCAATTAAAGAGAGGGTTCAGGAAGGACACACAAACAGGAAAGAATGTTATAGGGGAGGGTAGGCGTGTACAGATGAATGTCGGGCAGTTCAAGAAGTCAGAAAGGAAAGGAAAGGAAGCCGGCGTCAGAGGTCAAAAAAGACTTTTTCAGTGGAAAAACTGCACCAGCATGACTCAGACAAAAAGAGCCACGAGACATTGAGGATTTATAGTATGTGGCACAGTCTGTATCTCTGCTCGTATGATGTTACACTTTGTCAACTCTTTGTAGGACCTCCCAGCTTGTTAGGCCTAAGGGAGGGGGTCTCCACGGAACCGCCTGTCTGTCTGTTGCTAGTGAAATAGAGACATAACACACAACATGCCCTCGTGTAAGACCTCTACACGCTTTAAACTTTCACATAAAATTGTAAGTCTCTCTGATTCAGTACAACTCAATAAATAATTTAAAATACCCATATTAGGATGTCTTAAATATGCCTTGGAGCAGTACCACCAAGTACCACCTCAGAAAACACTTGGCTCTCCAAGTACCAACATAATGACCAAAATTAATACTATATACCAGGGGTTCCCAAGCTACGTTCCGCGGTCCAGCGTCCAGAGTTTATAAATATATGTACACCATATATGTGTATATATATATAAATATATATATATATATATATATATATATATATATATATATATATATATATATATATATACATATATATATATATATATATATATATATATATATACATATATATATATATATATATATATATATATATATATATATATATATATATATATATATATATATATATGTATATACAATACAGACTAAAGGTTTGGACACACCTTCTCATTTCAATGCGTTTTCTTTATTTTCATGATTATTTACCTATATTGTCACTGAAGGCATCAAAACTATGACACTTGTGGAGTGAAAACCATTTCAGGTGACTACCTCTTGAAACTTATCGAGAGAATGCCAAGAGAGTGCGAAAAAGTAATCAGTGCACAGGGTAGCTATTTTTAAGAAACTAGAATATAAAAGATGTTTTCACCTTTTTTTGTTAAGTACATAACTTCACATGTGTTCATTCATTGTTTTGCTGACTTCAGTGACAATCTACAATGCAAATAGTCATGAAAATAGAGAAAACGCATTGAATGAGAAGGTGTGTCCGAACCTTTGGTCTGTACATACATACAGCCCGGCCCCCGGCCAAATTTTTTCAACCCAATTGCGGCCCGTGAGTCCAAAATTTTGTGGACCCCTGCTGTTTACAGTCGTGTAGTATGCCTAAGTATTCATTAAAAACAAGGCATATGTTATATTTAACAAGTATATTTACTATTTTTGTTCACTATAACATTACAAACACTGCACAAACATCATCCATGATGATACTCCATATACAGCACATATTTACAGACTTATTTGGTATACCACTAGATCAGGGGCCGGGAACCTTTTTGGCTGAGAGAGCCAAGAATCCAAATATTTTCAAATGTATTTCCGTAAGAGCCATATTTTTTTTTTCAACACTGAACACAACTAAACGCGTGCATTTTTAAGTAAGACCAACATTACTAGAATATAATAGGTCTTGTATTCTTTGTAATAACGTTGATATTCTGAAGCTAACTGTGGAGGGGCGTGGCCTGTGGCCTGCAGCGAAGCCGGGTGTGCCAGGACCGACCTCGAAATCAGCGACAGGTGCGTACAAGGCCCACCTGGGCCTTGTTATCTAATCACCTGTCGCTCTGTTATAAGCAGCAGCCGGGAGGAGAGACAGGGTTGGACCTGGAGCCAGAGCGCGAGCGAGAACGAAAGAGAAAAAGACAATTGCTGGAAAGCAACTGAGAGACTTATTGAAAAATAAAAAAATATCGTAACCCTGAAACAGACTTTCATGTCGGTGCTTGGTGGTCTGAAGAACCCCCAGGAGGGCAAGCCCTAAAAAAAAACAATAATAAATAAATCATGCAATTTCTTGAACAAGTGCGGTAGAAAAGGATGGATGGATTCAAATGCATGAGCATGTTTAATATTTTGAACGTTATTTTTAACACTTTGATGACAAGAGGAATTAGTCATTACTTATTGTGTTAAGCAGTGTTAGCTCAGATTTATCTGAGAGCCAGATGCAGTCATCAAAAGAGCCACATCTGGCTCTAGAGCCATAGGTTCCCTACCCCTGCACTAGATGAAGCCTGAGGATCACTGCCGTAGAGGTCCCACAATGGTGTATTGGAAGTGTGTTGTCCTAAATGTAGCCGTGATGGTAAAATGTAAACACTTTAGGATTGCTTTTAGTAAACCAAACTGAAAACACACTGTTTTGCGAACCTTCTGTCATAGCGTGAATGCTAATGAGCTGTGTTTGTCGACACTCTGTCCACCTTTTGCATATACACTGTTACGCTGCATTTAATTCTTATTTCCTGCTGTGACATCTTCGCCTGAAGTCCCATTAAGTCAGCGGCAGGGTTGTTTGCTGGCGCTGCCGTTCACTGATGTTTTGCCAGCATCACCAAGCGGGGGTCCATCTTTTAAGTGGTATAGAAGAGCACGTCAACCCACCACCAACTGGAGCTGCTTTTACTGGGGTGTAGAACCCCAACTCTTCTTCTTCTCCTCAGCCATAGCCAGTAACTTGCTTGCTAACATGATAGATGTCATATATCACGTGCAACAATGTGACATTAAGGAATGGGACAGGAGAAAACAAATGCTAGCAACACTGTCAGTCAACATCCTGTTGTATATCAAATGTTTGTAGCTGACTGACAAATGCCAGTAGGCTGCATTTTCATAAACGTTATCTAGGGACAAATATTACTGTTAAAACATTATTAAAGAGTGCATTTTGCATAATAAGTAACAAAACAAAACATTAGATAGATAGATAAATAGATAGATAGATAGATAGATAGATAGATAGATAGATAGTACTTTATTGATTCCTTCAGGAGAGTTCCTTCAGGAAAATTAAAATTAATAACATATTAACAATTACTGTATTTTCCGGATTATAAGGCGCACTGCCGATGAGTGGGTTTAGTCAGGTTTATTTTCATACAAAAGGCGTACTGGATTATAGAGCGCATTAGAGGGGTCATATTTCCTCGGTTCTCATAGTCATCATTGTCACGGACGTCCCACTGGGTCATTATTGTCACCGATGTCCCACTGGGTGTGAGTTTTCCTTGCCCTTATGTGGGCCTACCGAGGATGTCGTAGTGGTTTGTGCAGCCCCTTGAGACACTAGTGATTTAGGGCTATATAAGTAAACATTGATAGATAGATAGTACTTTATTGATTCCTTCAGGAGAGTTCCTTCAGGAAAATTAAAATTCCAGCAGCAGTGTACAGAGTTGAGATCAATTTAAAGAAAAAAGTAAAAAGTAAATAATGGGGGTTTAAAAGGAAACAAAATAGAGAAATATTACAAAAAGAATAAAAACAATGGGAATAACAATATAACAGTAAAATAAGAATATAACAAGACAAAGTAGGCAGTAGTGACCATGTTATGAAAACGTATTGCACTGTTAATGTTTTGCATCCCCTGTCATCCTAATACCCCCCGTCCCCCGTCCCAGAGAGGAGTTGTAGAGTCTAATGGCGTGTGGGACAAAGGAGTTCTTGAGTCTATTAGTCCTGCACTTGGGATGAAGCAGTCTAGCACTGAACGGGCTCCTCTGGCTACTGATAACGCTATGCAGAGGGTGACTGGCATCATCCAGGATGCTCACTAGTTTGTCCACAGTCCTCTTCTCTGCCACCGTCACCAGTGAGTCCAGTTTCATTCCGATTGTAAAACCGGCCCGCCTGATCAGTTTCTCAAGTCTGGAGCTGTCCTTCTTAGATGTACTGCCCCCCCCAGCACACTACCATGTAGAACAAAACACTGGCAACCACAGACTGGTAGTACATCCACAGGAGTTTTTTGCAGATGTTGAAGGGGTGCAGTCTCCTGAGGAAGTACAGCCTGCTCTGTCCTTTCTTGTACTGGTGGTCCGTGTTAACAGTCCAGTCCAGCTTATTGTCCACCCAAACCCCGAGGTACTTGAATGAGTCCACAGTCTGTACCTCAACTCCCTCGATAACAATAGGTTGTGACCGTGGACTCGACCTCCCAAACTCAATGACCAGCTCCTTGGTCTTTGACGGATTGAGCTGCAAGACGTTCGTGTGGCACCAGACAACAAAGTCCCTCACCAGGTTCCGAAACTCCTCCTCTCTGCCGTCCCTGATGCACCCGACGATGGCTGTGTCATCCGCGTACTTCTGGATGTGACACAGCTCTGAGTTGTAGCAGAAGTCAGCGGTGTAAAGGGTGAAGAGAAGAGGGGCCAGCACCGTTCCCTGCGGTGCTCCGGTGCTGCTGATCACAGTGTCAGACGTGATGTCCTTCAGTCTGACGTACTGTGGCCTGTCGGTGAGGTAGTTCGAAATCCAGGCAACCAGGCAGGGGTCCACTTGCATTTTGTAGAGCTTGTCCTGAAGGAGGCGGGGCTGGATGGTATTAAAGGCACTTGAGAAGTCCAGGAACAGGATCCTCACAGTGCCATTTCCCTTATCCAGGTGTGACCACACCAACGCCTTCCTGGTACGCAAACTGCAGGCTGTCCTGGGCATGTTGATTGATTATTTTTTTCTAAAATGAAAACACTTCCTTGTGGTTTACATAATATGTAATGGTGGTTCTTTGGTCAAAATGTTGCATAGATTATATTTTACAGACCGTCTTATAGTACCAAAGTCGTACTAAAATATTTTGATAGATTTTTGAGCGTTATGTGTAATGTTCTATATTGTCAATGGAACATATGACTTTTTGGTGTTGTTTACTCGAGTCACATTGCTGTCTACACGTATCTCTTATGTGTGACTGCCATTTACTGGTCACACTTATCATTTCACCATGTACCAAATAAAATAGCTTTGAGGTCGGTAAGCACAACCAAAATGATTCCGTACATTAGGCCCACAGGTTATAAGGTCAAGTTTTGAGAAATTGAAAGGATTTTAAGTGCGCCTCATAGTCCGAAAAATACGGTAATTAAAAACACATTTTATTAATCTATTATTTGTAAATTTTTTAATACCTTTTTATAATGTAATATCTATAACAAGTCAAATTAAAGGTATGTTTCTGTGTAGTTTTTCATGCTTTATGTCAAGATGCATAGTAAAGTCCCTGTTTTTAAAATTGTGCCTTTGTGTGCAGCACGTTCCTGCCCACCCCTCACAAAGCCACAGCACGGCTCCCTTAAGTGCGTAAATAGCAGCAGCTCCTACAGGACGGAGTGTCAGGTGGGCTGCGACCGAGGCTACAGAATAGAGGGGGCCCCCAGGATGGCCTGCCTGGCCAACTCCCAGTGGAGTGGACCCCTCCCTCGGTGTGTGGGTAAGCCCTCGTCTTCTCCTTGCAGTGGTCAAGCAAAGCCACAATGCACCACCCTGTGTCGAGGTCATTTCTGCCATTCCTGCATGCATTGCAAAGACGCAGTCGCCACACTTGAGTTAATTGTGTTGCCCTTGCTCACGCCTGCCTGAAAACGCTCCAATTCAGCACAACTTTACTCACAGACTCACTTCCACAGCAAGCCACTCTTTTTTTTTTTTTTTTTTTACAAACACTGTAGTCTGCAGCTTGTTTGTTTGTCCATACTCAGCGCTTTCTACCAGACTGACTTTAATACGGCTACTCTGTTGGCTGCCATTTGAGTAATTTTCATGTTTGTTTGCACAGTGGAATAGTGATAGAGGATTGCTTCAACCTCCCTGAGAGGATCGAAATCATCTATGTTTAATGTCGGAGAATTCCCCTTTTATAACTCTCCTTCAGTGGATGAGCTTGAGAGCAGCCCAAAAGTTGCATAGAAGGCCTCCAGTTCTCTTTATGACTCCTGAAAACAGCCCTGTGGTGTGTTGAGAGGCCTTCAATATCCAAAAACACTCCAAGTATTCATCATGAGATTTTATCTTCTCATCCTGTTTCCTCGTTTAATTTACTTATCAGCCTCTCTGGTTTGGCACCTTAGCTGAGCGAGGAGATCACTTTACACTAGTGTGCAAGAGTTGTGTATCTTTGAAAAGAATTCCTCTAATAACAGACTTAATGCAAGGCCATGAATGTATTCCATGCTGAGGTCTGGTAATTAAGTTAAGGTAAGTAATTGTAATCAAACAAACAAAAGAAAGGCAATGAGCTGGACTTTTCAGGTGTGTATTTTCATACAAAAGGCGTACCGGATTTTAAGGCGCATCAATCGGTAAAATTATGATTTTTGTTCAACATTTGAAGCACTTCCTAGTCGTTTACATAACATGTAATGGTAGTTCTTTGCTGAAAATGTTGCATTGATTATGTTGTACAGACCATCTTCAATTCGCTTTCTAACCGTCTCTTCAGGAGGCACCGTTTTGTAGGCGGTCTTATTTTCGTGGCTCCACTTTGACAGCGTTTTCTCCCCGTCATCTTTGTTGTAGCGTGCAACGACAGGAATAGAAGAAGTGTCAAAGGATGCAGCTAACTGTTTTAATGACATTCAGACGTTACGTAAATCAATAACGGAGCAGCAGCTCCTCGTCCATTGCTCACTAACATTGTTCTGTGAAAAAACGTCCGACCGGAATCTTCTAATAACTAATGTTCCGCGGGTAGATTATGTAACCTCACTACACCGGTAGTTTTTAGCGCTTCCATAACGAGTCTACTGACAAATATAAGTTACAACTTTACGCTACATTATATTAGAAATGGCAACAGCGGAGGACGAATGCCCCATAACAAGAAGGTAGACAAAAAGAAGAATCTTATCAACTACGGTGTCTCCACGGACTACAATGGCGGTCGCGTGCACATTTTCAGGACTTATGCAAATCCCAAATACACACCAGCAGGTACCAGAGGGTAAGAAAAATTGTTTTTTCATAATTTTACGAGACAAAACGCCAGATAATATGTCTGCTAATAGGTGGCGTCTCACAGTCCTTATACACACACTATAATAACACTCGTAAGTTGAATCACAGTAAGTCTGACTAAGGCAGCCGTAATGCTCCGACAATTCATTAAGCGTTGCGGCTTCTTAGCTTACCAAAGTCGTACTAAAACATTTTGACGGATTATTGAGCATCGTGTGTAATTTTCTATATCCTCAATGTAAAATTTCAAGTTTTGGTGTTGTTTACTGGTGTCATTTTGCGGTCTACACATATATCTTACGTGTCACTGCCATCTACTGGTCATACTTATCATTACACCATGTATCAAATGAAATAGCTTCGGGGTCTGTAAGCACAACCAGGGCGCACTGTCGATTTTCCAGAAAATAAAAGGATTTTAAATGTGCCATGTAGACGGAAAAATACGGTGCTATAGTACAGCCACCAGCTGTAATCTGTTTCACTTACACACTGCACTTTTGTTGCACACCGCACTTTTATTTGTTGTATTCAAATATTGTAACAAGTAAAATTGAAAACAGATTAAAATGATCAAAAGTTTATAAACTGCATCATGTTTTGAGGCTCCGTACTATATTTCTTTAGTGTGCAATGAGGCTAAATAGCTCTTTTGATAGGAAAGGTTGCTGTCCCCTGAGTTACTCTAACATTCATATTTTTGGGGTGTGGGAGGCCACCGGAAGTAGCGGAAGAAAGCCCACAGAAAATGTTCCAATGGAGATCCAAACCCTTGATCTCCTAATCTTAGTTTTCCTGTTGTTTATTACATTCAACACTGGTGCATCATACATCTAACTGTCCCCATCTCCCTCAGAGGTGCGTTGTCCACCCATCGGCGCGCTGAAGAACATCCTGTTGTCCCCCCCTGCCTGTATAAGAAGGGCGGCGTCTCCGGGATCTGTCTGCTTGCTCACCTGCCGCCAAGGCTACAGCCTCCACGGACACAGAAAGGCAGTGTGTCTTGGGTCTGGGAACTGGACGGCGAATGTCCATAAGGCAGTCTGCAAAGGTAAATGCAATGTCTGTGTTCGTAGGTCTGCAGAATGTCTCCATGTCCTTGTTGCCTGGCGTTGAAAGGTCACTCATGGGGGAGGTGCTGCTAGATGCAATTAAAATGAAAACCAATGCGAAGGCAGGTAGAATGGGAATGCGTTAAAATAATGTTAGTAAAGCACATAGTTTAGTTATTTATGTTGTTTATACAATGACATAAGATCACTTGACTTCACATCTGTGTGATAATCATCTCCTCAATCAACAACTGCAATCTCAGGCTGAGCTAATGGATTGACATTGACAAGAGTTCTGCAATAAGTCGTAATTCAACGGGTTAAAGGTCTGGTGACATCACACTTACTCGTTCAGTGAAAATTGAGCAGGTAGAAGAGAAGCGTTGATGTTCCAGGAGGGTAGGATACAAATGTATATTGAAAGGTCCATCTATCCATCCATTTTTTACTGCTTGTCCCTCTTGGGGTCACGGGGGTGGCTGGATCGTATCCCAGCTGCATTCCAGCGGAAGGCAAGGTACATCCTGGGCTAGTCGCCACTTCATCGCAGTATTCAAAGGTCCCCAACTTCTAATTGTAAAATGTGTCCTCACAGCCTGTTTATGAGTTGTAGTTGCGGCTTTTCATGACAACATGAATGAATAACATCCTCACATGATATTGCCTTTTTATCTAGACTTGTTTCTAGATTTTGGACAACACACTTTCAACACATTTCTTGTAGGACCTCTTAGTCAAATGTAATATTGCAGTAGAGTATGTTATGATAATGTTCTGAGACCACCAGCTGATAACAAACAGAAGCCAGTAATTGAAACACCTATGAAAATATATATATTTTTTAAATCTGAGTCAACGAATTAAGGTTTTTTTATGCAGCCTTTAATCACAAGTGTCTTAAAAGGCTTCACAAACTCAGAACGACATCACCTGATCTAAACCCACATTTGGGCAAGGAAAAACTCAAAAGACCCCTGTTGGGGTAAAAGAAGAAACCTTAAGAAGGGACCGCAGATGTAGGGACCCCCCTTCCAGGATGATCGGCTGCAATGGATATCGGGTGGGTATGATTATTGAATTGACCCACGATGCAAAACCATGTGGAGGCATAGCAGATATATTTATAAAATAATCTTGCCTAACCTTCATACTTCCTGCAAACGAGATGTTTTGTATTTGCCGTGTAATGTTTTCTGCCCTGTGACGCCAGCGAAAATCTTTATTTATTGTAGAAATTTACCCGAATACCTTTGCACGAATCCGCCACTGTAGTCCAGTTCTGTCTCCTGTGGTACTGCTTCAATTTCCCTCTAAAGCAGCTAGTAGTTGTATGCGGCCCCACTGCTCGATGAGGGTCGTCCGAGTCTGAGGAGAGGCTTCTCACTGCGTGTCTGGTGTGATTTTTATGATCATATATGAGCTTGTGTTTACCTCGCTGCAAGTTTTGAGGCCAGGTTGAAACTAAGTTGTCCATTTAATAGAAATAAAATCAATCAATCATCAATCAAAGTTTACTTATATAGCCCTTAATAGCAAATGTCTCAAAGGGCTGCACAAGCTACAACAACATCCTCGGCTAAGATCCCACATCAGGGCAAGAAAAAACTCAACCCAATGGGGACAATGTGATATTCTGGAAGGGACTGCAGATGTGGTGACCCCCCCCCCCCTCCCCCCCTCCTCTTGGGTGACCGGTGCAATGGATGCCAAGTTGATACGGTTAATAATGTGGGAGTCCAGTCCATACTAGGGCCAGCAGGGGATCCTCTTGAATGTAGACAACAATTTTGACCAACAATCTGTGAATTTTCTGGATCGCTGTAATTCTGTAATCCATTATAATATCTGCACTTTCATTTCCTGTGTCTTCAGATACTGAGCCACCATGGATACAATGCCCAGAGAGTATTGTTGCAGAGACAGATACCCGACGCAATACCGCTCACATTAACTGGAGTGCCCCAAATGCCACCGACAATTCCAAAGAGGAGGTTTGATACCCTACAGTGTACTTGTGAAGCGTGGGAAGGCCTTGATTACCCTCTTGCTATGCTTTCCTCTAGGTGGCTGTGCAGGTGAAACCAGTGTACACCCCTCCGCAACTATTCCCCATTGGAGTGGAGACCATCACCTACTTTGCCGCAGACCGCTCCGGGAACCAGGCCAACTGCTCCTTGACGGTCACTGTCATTGGTTAGCAGCGTCCTATCATGATTCCATTCTGTGGCTACTATTCCCGGCTCCTACCGAAATGTTTTCAACAAATTTTTGTGTGTCAACTGCCAGTAAGCGTAATTGTAGGCTGAAACTTCCAGGAAATGTCCTCCTATCTTAGTCACTCAAGTCGGCAACGGCAGTGTAGGAATCTCTGATTACTCAGGCATTCGTCTTAGCAGGTGGTAGAAAAAAAAACAGAGCTGTCCCTTGTCAACTGTAATCCCAGCAGCGAGGGGGGGGAACTCAAGAGTGGTAGCTGTGAACATTTCCATATGTTATTACGGGGGTGTTTTCCTTGGCAACATGTGTTTAAGCAGTGCTCACTATGTCCACCACAATTATTGTGTTTTCCTAATGCAATCATAACATTCAATTTTTTTTCATTTGTCTAGATACCGAGCCCCCAGTGATTGACAGGTGCAGGTCGCCGCCCACAGTGCAGGTCTCAGGAGACACGGAGACGGCGGTCGTTTGGGAGGAGCCGCAGTTTTCCGACAACTCAGGTATGTCACAAATGGTTTCTTCCTGGTCTCATGAAGCATAAACAAGATCTTTTCCAGTGGGGGAGGGGATCTTGTGTTGCTTTTGTGTTTCTATGCATATTACATGGCCAGGGATAGTGTTGAACTTGGGCTCCTGTGGCTGCCAATGTCATTAATAGTAAAACAGATGGAGGCAGCCAGAGGAAGCAGGTGTTTTTGCAATTTCGGGGGAATTTGCACTGATTCCATTTATTTTTCACACAGTCAGCTGTTTAATTGTATGAACACAGACTGTGAGATGTCTCAATTGAGAGTTGCATTGCTCTGAATCAGTCTGGACCGTTGATTCTCCCTAAAAAAAAACAGTGTTTGTATGTTTTTTAGCTTAAATTATGTCATTTTTTTGTTGTAGGAGGCCGTACACAAATCTATAATGTTCAGCCATTAACTGTGGTGGTTGGAGCTTCCGCCCGATTGTAGCTGAGATAGGCACCAGCGCCCCCCGGGACCTCAAAAGGGAATAAGCGGTAGAAAATGGATGGATGAATGGGTTGGAGCTTCAAAGGCCCATCCCCCCACACACATTTCTTCTGTCATATAGAGCATCTTTGAGCAGCCGTACCAGCAACTTCGATCCCCCTTCCGCCATCCTAGGCACTGCCACTGTGTCCTTGGGCAGTACACTTTACCCACGTGCTCCCGGTGCCACACACACTGGTTTAAATGTGGTCTCTAGAGAAAAGCGCTATATAAATTAAAGTGACGTAATTCAATTCACTTTTGACAAGCAGTTTTGCAGTAAGTCCTTAAAAATAGTAATGTGCTCCTGTTATACAAAGTTGATTCTTAAAAATGGCAAGTAAGCCTGCTTCTTTTATATAGAGGATCTTATTTATTTATTTAATTACAGACAATTTTATATGACGTTATTGTTTCTCAGAGTTTGTTCTGCAAAAGGATAGTCCCTAGAAGCGTACAGCTTATGGATAGAGACCCAAAGTTAAAATATACATCATCATACAATATACAAAATTCTTTAGAATACAATTCATTCGGAAATATACCCACCCAAAACCCGTTTACTAACTAAAGATCAATCAATCAAAGTTTATTTATATAGCCCTAAATCACAAGTGTCTCAAAAGGCTGCAGAAGGAATCTTAAAATCCACCAAATCAGTCTCAATATCCTATCATTCAAATTTGAATAAAAAGCCGTGACCCCAAAGGGAATAAGCAGTAAAAAATGAATGGATGGATGAATACAAAGTTTCTGTCACATTGAGTTGGTGAGGAACCCCAAGATGCAGAGATGGTGGCAGGCATTAAATAAGGAAACATGATTTAATTTAAAACTAAAATCAAAACCAAACAAAAGGATACAAACAAAAGGCGTGCACGAGGCGCATCACAAACTTGGCTATGAACAAAAACACTTACTGTGACACAGAGGAACTATGGCATGAGCAGAGTGAACAGAAGTAGACACAGCTATAACGATAAGTAATAATGACATTGACAGGTAGTGGTGCCAATAATCCAGCACTGACTGGAGGACACAGCAGGTTTAAATAAGATTGATTGACACCAGGTGTGGCCAGGTGCCAATCAGCCGCAGCTGAGGGGAAACAGCGCTCAGGAAGAAAAGCAGGAAATGACCAAAATAAAAGCGCGGACAGGAAACAAAGACATACACAGAGGAAAAACTAAAACAAAACCAAACTGTCAGGGACAAGCCTGACAGTTGCATCATGAAGATTTGTGACAATCTTTTCATACATACAGAGGTCAAGACCAAAATTATGCGACCAATGTGAAATCCTCAGCCATGTTTGAACTGCGTTTTAAAAAAAAAAAAAGCACAGCGCCCCTTTATATAGACTAGAGGATATTTCACTGAGGTTTTAGCTGTAGATCCTTCAAGTTGCTTTTCTCAACTTTATTTTTTTTAAAGCCTAACCAGGGACAAGGGTTGCAAATTAGCCTGTGGCTAGAAGTCCTATGTACTTTGACATCGATTACCTGTCAATCAATCAATCAATGTTTATTTATATAGCCCTAAATCACAAGTGTCTCAAAGGGCTGCACAAGCCACAACGACATCCGTGGATCAGCGTCCACATAAGGGCAAGGAAAAACTCACAACCCAGTGGGATGAAAATGAGTATGAGAAACCTTGGAGAGGACCGCAAATGTGGGTAAGCCTCCCCCCTGTAGGGGAGACCGGATGCAATGGACGTCGTGTGGTTCTGACATAATATTTTGAAAGTCCAGTCCATAGTGGATCTAAGATAAAAGTGAGAGTCCAGTCCATAGTGGCTCTAACATAATAGTGAGAGTCCAGTCCATAGTGGGGCCAGCAGGAAACCATACCCTGTGGGTAGCAATGTTTAATTGTACTGCCCTGTCAAATAAATACATAAAAAAAAAAAAAAAAAAAAATTCCGATAAAAACAGCACAGCGCTCAGGTCATACAGAGGATCTTTGACAGAAGCTGGATCAGAGAACTAACATTTATTGACATGCCTCAAAAGATGTTCGTTTCTTGTTGCAGAAGCTCTCTATCTCACACACACACATCACTAATTCATCCATGATGGCCTGCGGAGGTCGTAATAGGCATCCTTGGCTTCCTGTCTCGGCCACACCGCTATGCTTAGTATGTTGATGCAGGCTGATGCTTTTGTAAAGGAACACACACTGCCAACTTGACTCACTGACAGCTCTGCTTTTGCTGCGCCCAAAAGCCATTGTGGTGACGGACAACAAACCAGACCTATCCAACTGACACCAATACCTACGCACACATAAATGTTTGTCCGACACACGAAAGGCCCCACTCTATTCACAGTGAAGTGGCCACCTGCCTGCAGAGGTAGACCACCTCTTCAGGCACACACGCAGTATAATAACAAGCTGCGGTGGCTTCCCGCGGGGCCGCACGACGTCAAGACGGCGCAGCTTCAGCGTCAATGTTTTGTTTTTCCAGGCCCACACCCCTGATGCCAGAGCTAAATATAGCCATGACTTGCGAGACTTGCACATAAACACACACGATACCTATATATTTATATAAAAAGTCTAAAAAGCGAGACAGGCCAGGCGTGTGTCTGCCCTGTTGGAATGACATTTTCTGCTGTAAGTGTTGTAATGGGGACGGGCATTAGGGTTTTTCCATCCTCTCCCTTTAGTTCAACTCTTGAACCAATTTGCTTGCACGTATATGAGCCAACAGGGCATATCGCACACACACCAGTTCATCACTCTCCTAACACTTTCTTCTTCAATCCCCTATTTCATTCCTCGCCATGTCTGCATATCACCAGAAAAGTTAGCATCTCTGTTTTTTTTAAGGGAAACAAAAGTATAAAAATACACCAAGACTAAGAATGCACCCCACAGGAAAAAAAGAGAACGTCTATTCACTGTGGAAAAAAAAAATCATCTCCTTCTGGTTTTGCTCAGGTTAGCACATCACTTCGTACTATGGTTAGAGTGTCCTCCCTGAGATCGGTAGGTTGTGGGTTCAAACCTCGGCCAAGTCATACTAAAGATTATAAAAATGGGACCCGTTACCTCCCTGCTTGGCACTCAGCATCAAGGGTTGGACACATTTCATCACACCTAGTGTGTGTGTGAAAAAATCATTGGTACTTTAACTTTATAGTAAAGCACTTTTTGTAGTTGGACCTTAAAAACAACTGAGTACTCCTGTCATATAGAGAATCTTTGACCAGTGTTGTGCGGTTGGCCCTTAATAATAAAATAATTTGTATTCGATTGAAGGAAGTGATAAGTACAGTATTCGAACCCCAAACAAAATAAAACTAAATAATAATAAAAAACAACCCTTGTTGACAAAAACAAGGTCACAGAGGTGTAGTTGCTCACCAAGGTTGCGCACGTCTGAAGAGGGATATTAATCCACTACTCTGTAAAGTTATTCTCCTAATCCTAAATGTGTTGAGGCTGTCGCTTGGCAACTTTAAATTTGATAGAGCGGCCGTGCCAGCAGCTTGAGGGTTCCAGGTTCGATTATCGCTTCCGCCCTCCTAGGGCAAGAAACTCTATTCACTTGCTCCCAGGTAATGGTAGATAATGGTTTTCACTACGTAAAGCGTTTTGAGTCACTAGAGAAAAAGCGCTATATAAATATAATTCACTTCTCTCCCGGCACAAAACAATGGGTTTAAGGTCTGAAGACAGGCTACTGGCTACTCCAAAATCCTATTGTGCTTCTTCTTGAGCGACTCCATTGTAGCCTTGGTTGCTGTTAAATTGTATGAGCCATCAGTTACCAAACTTTTCTTTTCTCTGGCTCTTTTTGTGTGATTATATTGAGTCTGACATCATTCCTGGTCATTTGGACAGGTGGCCGCCTCTCAGTGACAAGCAGCCATCCTCCAGATTCACTGTTCCCTGTAGGAGAGACTGTTGTCCAGTACACCGCAACTGATGCTGCAGGAAACAGCCGTACTTGTAACCTCACAGTCACTGTACGAGGTACATAATTAGCATCATGTCACTGATGTTTTGGTTTGCATCAGTGTGTACAGTATTTTATATATTTTTTTTTGTCCAGGCACGACTTGTGAGCAGCCATATGTCCCCATAAATGGAGAGTTTATCTGCTTGGAGGAGGAGAAAGGTTTCAATTGTACCTTGCACTGTAAGCCAGGTTACAGTTTCACTCAGGAAGCAGTGCACAGCTACTTCTGTGCTCACAATGGTTTGTGGGAGCCACCCTACTCTCCTGACAGACCCGACTGCTCAGGTTAGCATAACACACTAGTACAGGCCTTTTTTTTTTTTTTTTACTCAATCGAAATTCACGTGAAAACTTGGAAGGGACCTGCATTTTTGCAGCAGATTCCTTAAACACTAGAGCCATGTAGAAACATGTTGATGAGAGTAGTAGTTCTTTACCAAACAGCAACATGCTCAAAGGGGACCTATGATCATTTAATCTCATGAACACTTCCTGTTCATGAGAAAGGACGCAAAGAAAAAGGCTCCGCATCTGATACCGGAGTTTTTGTTGATTCTGAAGATTTTGACCACTGACTTGCGATCACAGCCAAAGGAGAGTAACCTGGCATCTTCGACCTGATTTTGGTCAGTTGAGAAGCACTGATACGCTGAGATAAGGCAAGTTGGAAGAGCCGTCAGCCTCAAGCCATCGGCGCCTTACTACAATTCAAAGCGGTTGCCTAGCAACCAAAAGCTACGGCGAGTTTACAGCTGTTTTAAGGTGCTTGCAACGTCACAGAGTGTTATAAGTTGACAGACTGACACCTCAAACTGGTCTGTGAACAACACAAGGTACAAATTTGTTGAAATAAACAAGTTAAAAGTGCCGCAAGTCGCTAAAGTACCTGCCGTTTAAGACACAAGAGGCACTGATGTCATCGACCTGCCGTGATGCCAAAAGCTAAAGGGAAGACTGAAATATCGGAACGCTCGGTGTTGGTGTCAGCCGACACAGGACACAACTGGGACCAAGATTTGAGACTGGACACAGGACATGATGTGAATCAAGAAGGAGTACTACTAAAATTACTCCCTGAAATGAAAGAAGAAATGAAAGAAATAAAAAAAGATCTGAAAAAAACAATAACAGAACAAAATCAAGATGTGAAAAGTCTGCAGCAAAATATAGAAAGTTTGCAAACTCAAATCATCACCAGAAAAAATTGAGTCTCTGATTTGTGCCAACAAATGAAGATCTTTCAAGAAGAATTGGGCCAACAAATGAAGACCCTTCAAGAAAACAACTACATGCTGTGGAATATCATAGATGAAATGGGGCAGGATAAACGAATGAATGATATCATCGTGACAGGGCACCGAATTAAACCAAGATCCTATGCTAAAGCTGTGAATAATGAAGGTGAACCAGATGAAATGGATCTTGTATATATATATATATATATATATATATATATATATATATATATAGATATATATATATATCTTTATATCTATATATATTTATATATATAGTACATGTGTATATATTTTTATGTGTGTGTGTAATGTGTGTGCATATGTATATGTATGTGTGTATATATGTATGTATATATATGTGTATATATATATATTTATATATGTATATATATTTATGTGTGTATGTATGTATGTTTGTATATATATATATATGTATGTATATATATATGTATGTATATATATATATATGTGCGTGTATATATATGTATATATATTTATGTGTGTATATATGTAGGTGTGTATATATATGTATATATATGTATATGTATATATATGTATATACATGTGTATATATGTATATATGTGTATATATGTATATATACATACATATATAAACAGTATACTACTATATAAGTATATATGTTTTTAACTATTATATGTGTATATATGTATATATAAATATATATATATATATATATATATATATATGTATATATATATATATATATATATATATATAGTATATATATATATATATACATATATATGTATTATACATAATATGTATTATAAATGATATATATGATAATATATATACTGTATTATATTACATAGCTTACTTATTTATATATATTATGCATATAAATTATACACAGAATCAGGAAGACATGGCAGGTCTGAGCATGTATCTCCAAGGCAAGCATTCCCCAGCATGCCTTGTTGTGATTACAATTATCACTTTTGACTGTGTTGTCAGGCATCTTTATTGTGGTACAGTATTTTTTACGGGCATGGTTTAGTTTTTAAAGTGGCGTTGTTCCTATTCAATTAAATTATTTCTACTTTGGTGTTAATATGACACCTTTATTAAAAATGGTTAGTGCAATGCATCCGATTAATTCCGCCGTGGCCGTAAAATGTCAATATGATCATATTGCAAGAGTGGGTTCTTTTTTGCTAGAATTCACCATGTGGACTGGATCCTCATTGATTTATGTCTCTAGCTGGGAGTTTGACACCTGTGGTCTAGAGGATTTTAGACAAATGTTTTTTTTTTGAGTACTCCTTTCAAAATCAGGATACTTGACTGTCGTTTTTGCAGTAGGTTATAAATACTGCAGAACATGAGAATACTAGTGTAAACATATTGCTTGTATTTTTATTCATGACCTTACAACTTTCTATGAACTGTATTTATTCATGCGGTAATTGAAACACACAGTTAAAAAATGCTTTCATTACCAGTGAACCGAGTGGCCAACAACGGGCTAAAGCCCTTTGAGATGCTGTTTAAAGCCTCTCGCTGTGATGACGTGGACCTGGTCAAGTCATTTACTGGACACTTTAACTCTAAACTTGGAAGCATGGTGAGAAGCAGCTACCCTTTGGAATGTTTTTTCCATAAACTCTGACATTTTTCTTTTCTTCGCAGCTGCCAAATATTTGCAGCGGGGATAATGTCACTTGCAAACTGGAGGTGATGTCACAAGGTCACTGTCTGGAGTACAACTATGACTATGAGAATGGATTTTCCATAGGTAAAATGTATAACAAGTAAAGCGTCCTGTGGAATTGTTATACTAATAAAGTCTAATATTTCTCAGCACCAGGAGGTTGGGGTCGTCAGGGCGCACAAGACTATGCATACTTTGAGTCAGGCTTTGCCACGGGTGCCCGCAAGCAGGACAGCCGTACAGAACCACGGCATCGCAGCAAGAGGCACAGAAAGATCCAGGGCCCCACCAGAGACCAAAAGATACAGATCTTTTTCAACATCACAGGTAGAATAAATGGCCTTTTGTTCACACTCGTGGTCTGGTACTCTGGTCCGGGCAGCTTTTGTGACATATTGCATACACTGCTAAAAGTAATTTTGTCTTTTCAGTGAGTAGGACTAATGTTGTCAAATTGACAGAAAAAATTGCCCGTCATAACTAAGTACGAAGAGTTATAGCATCTTAAACTAGAAAAGAACACATAAACTCATTAAAAACCCATTAAAATAAGTTCAGTTAACTTCAGAATGTAAGTCAAAGTGGGCTTTTCAACCAACACACAATCGCCAGCAATGTGATGTCACTCGCAGTGCTGTTCCTCGAAAATCTGATAAAATAAATTCAACCAAGATCTTTTTTAGTTCTCTTAAGTAATGTTTTCCGGTGAACATTGCATGATACAGAAACAAAATTTGGAGTAGTATCAATTGTCTCCATATGGGGGGCATGGCTCAGTGGGAGAGTGGCCGTCTTGTAAGATGGCCACTGTGAATGGAGGTTACCAGTTAGATCCCAGCCTGGCTGGAGGACAAAGCAGGTCTAAATATCAGCTGGCTGATTGACACCAGGTGTGGCCCGGTGCCAATCAGCTACATCTGAGGGGAAAAAGCACTCAGGGATACAAGCAGGAAATAAAGACAAAATAAGAGCGCTGACAGGAAATAAAGACAGACACAGAAGAAAAACTAAAACATGACCAAACTGTCAGGGACAAGCCTGACATATTTACCAGGTTTCTAAAAAGACGGAGCAGAAAAAAGCACATCCAGCACATGTTTTGTCACATTGAGTGGTGACAGAAAATGTAGATCAGCTCTTTCTCCACCACAGTCACTGCTACTGTGTCCTTGGGCAAGACACTTCACCCTACCACCACAATGTGTGAATGTAGACCTAATGAATAAATGGGTTTTGGGTCACTAGAAAAAAGGCGCTATATAACTCCAATCCATTATTAACCATCATGTCTGTAGTATACGTAGGATTGACCAATGACACTTGTCAAACCGCACCAGATTTAGTTTGCAAGTGGTCCACTTGTTTTCTAAATATTCAGGCTTGATCAAAAGAACCATACTAGTTGACCAAACACACAAGAGTTCCTTTCAAGCAAACATACAGTAAGTGTGAACGCAGTTTGAATGTCAGTTCGCCTTCAAACTTTTGTCCTCTCCCAGCAAGCATCCCTCTCCCGTTGTCGAGGAACGATTCCATTGAGGTGGCCAATCAGCGAAGGCTCCTTCGAACCCTGGAACAGCTCACTAATCGTCTGAAGCGAACGCTGGCCAGGCAGCCGCTTTCCAGCTTCCACGTGTCGTCGGAGATGATTGTCGCAGACCCCAAATCACTGGAGAGCAGGAAGGCCTTGCTGTTCTGCAGACCTGGCTCTGTGCTGAAAGGAAGAATGTGTGGTGGGTTTGATGGAGCTGCTTCAATTATCTGCTTTATTTGTCTTTGCCGCCTCATCACTCTGCACTGTTTGCAGTCCAATGTCCAGTGGGAACGTATTTCTCTCTGGAATATAATGAGTGTGAAAGCTGCTGGCTGGGCTCCTACCAGGATCAGGAGGGTCAGTTGGAGTGTAAATCCTGCCCTGAGGAGACGTCCACTGCCTACCTGCACTCTCGCAGCATAGCCGAATGTAAAGGTGTGACAACAAATCTTATTAAACCTGAATTCAGGGAAAAATTAATGTGCAAATGCTGCATAATCAATGTGGTTTTAGGACAGTGTAAGCCTGGCAGTAACTCTCTGAATGGCTTGGAGATATGTGAGTCATGTCCACTGGGTCACTTCCAGCCCAGTTATGGTGCCAGAGAGTGTCTGGTCTGTCCTGACGACACCTCCACCGTCACCAGGGGAGCTGTGGACGAGATGGAGTGTGGAGGTGACACATTTTCTAAACCTTAAAGAGATCCTTGGGCCATTTTGTGCCATTTATATATATATATATATATATATATATATATATATATATATATATATATATATATATATATATATATATATATATATATATATATATATATATGTATATATATATATATATATATATATGTATATATATATATATATATATATATATATATGTATATATACATATATACATACATACAGTACAGGCTAACAGTTTCATTTCATTTCAATGCATTTTCTTTATTTTCATGACTATTTACATTGTAGATTGTCAATGAAGGCATTTAAAACTATGACACTTTCGCTCTCTCTCTCTCTCTTTCTCTCTCTCTCTCTCTCTCTCTCTCCCTATATATATATATATATATATATATATATATGCATATATATATACGTATATATACATGTGTATGTATATGCATATGTATATATATGCATGTATATATACATATATATATATACATATAAAGTATGTGTATATATGTGTGTGTGTATGTAAATATTATATATATATATATATATATATATATACATATATGTATACAGTATATACTAGGTCTGCGAATCTTTGGGTGTCCCACAATTCGATTCAATATCGATTCTTGGGGTCGTGATTCAATAATATATAGATTGTTTCGATTCAACGCGATTCTTGATCCAAAAACGATATTTTTCAGATTCAAAACGATTCTGTATTCATTCATTAAATAGAATATCAGCAGGATCCACCCCAGCCTGCTGACATGCAAGCAGAGTAGTAGATTTTTTTTTATAAAAGCTTTTATCAACTGATTGCAATAATGTAAATTTGTTTTAACTATTAAACGAACCAAAAATATGACTTATTTTATCTTTGTGAAAACATTGGACACAGTGTGTTGTCAAGCTTATGAGATGCGATGCAAGTGTAAGCCACTGTGACACTATTGTTCTTTATTTTTATTTTTATAAATGTCTAATGATGTCAATGAGGGATTTTTAATCACTGCTATGCTGAAATTATAACTAATATTGATACTATTATTGATAATATTCATTTTTGTTTAGACTACTTTTGGTTTGTTCTGTGTCGTGTTCGTGTCTCCTCAGTTGCTCTGTTTATTGCAGTTCAGAGTGTTGCGTGGTCAGGTTTGGTTTTGGAATTGGATTGCATTGTTATGGTATTGCTATGTATTGGTTTGTTGGATTGATAAAAAAAAATAGAGTTTTAAAAAAATGAGAATCGATTCTGAATCGCACAACGTGAGAATCGTGATTCGTATTCGAATCGATTTTTCCCCACACCCCTAGTATATACATCTGTGTATATATATGCATATATATATGTGTGTCTATAAATATATATGTGTGTGTACATATATATATATATATATATATATATATTCATATATATGGGTGTGTGTACATATATAATTTCATATGCCATAAAATATTATTTTCTGAATCACTAAAATTTTTTAAACTGCCAAAAAAACTGTCCTATTGAAAATGTCACTTCTAATTCTCCATTTACCCTAAAACAAACAACAAACTAATGTAATCCCTTATGTTATTTGTTCACCTCATGATACTACTTTTTATCACTCAAGGCAAACAGCAAAATTCCACACCTTTCGACTGAAAAAAGTGTGTGTGTGCATATGCCGATGTTGCTATTACTCTTGGATTATGGTGTGTATGTTCATAAAAAAGTGCTTTGTGACAAAACGTCTTTGACATTGGCATTCAAAAGGTTGGAATACCGTAAACATAATTATTATTAGATTTGTATATTTCACGTGTAAGTAGTTTAAAAGTAATGTTATGAATCTATATGAAGAATTTTTTTACATTTTATGAAAATGATTGTTATGTAAATGAATTTTACGATGAACGACTGTCCTCTCGTCCACAGTCCCATGTTCGTCAGGTCATTTCTCCCGCACTGGCCTGGTTCCCTGTTATGCTTGCCCGAGAGATTACTACCAGCCTGATCATGGCCGATCTTATTGCCTTTCCTGTCCTTTCTATGGAACGACCACGATAACGGGGGCGACCACCATCCAGCACTGCTCCAGTAGGGCTTGTAGATGAACATGTCCGTTTTTGGCTCTGCTCACTGTCTATTTTGTGCGTGGGTGTTATCCTCAGGTTTTGGCTCCAGCTTCCTCCCCAAAGAAGAGAGTGTAACTGCCGCTCCAGAGGTGGAGGTCAGCAAAGACTACCAAGCTAGCAGCCAGGTTCGCCGCATGTTTTTTTTTCTCTCCGTTCGCTGCAATGTTTGTTTCATCCAGATCTCCTCATTCCAGGTTTTCCATGAATGCTTCCTGAATCCCTGTCAGAATAAGGGAACGTGTGAGGAGGTCGGGGTTGGCTATGTTTGCACCTGCATGCCTGGTTTCACAGGTGCATATTCACTTAGTGCCCCGTTCTCCCATGTGCTTTAATGAGAAAAATCTGCACGGTTGCACAGATTCTGGCTGCGCAGCATTCTCCCCTTCAACTTAAGTCTTTCACTGCACGCCTACAATCGATCAATCAATCAATCAATCAATGTTTATTTATACTGCCCTAAATCACTAGTGTCTCAAAGGGCTGCACAAACCACAACACAAACCACAACGACATCCTCGGTAGAGCCCACATAAGGGCAAGGAAAACTCACCCCAGTGGGACGGACGTCAGTGACAGTGACAATGATGACTATGAGAAACCTTGGAGAGGACCACATATGTGGGCAACCCTTCCCCCCTAGGGGACCGAAAGCAATGGATGTCGAGGGGGTCTAACATGATACTGTAAAAGTTCAATCCATAGTGGATCCAACACAACAATGAGAGTCCAGTCCAAAGTGGATCCAACACAGTAGCGAGAGTTCCGTCCATAGTGGAGCCAACAGGAAACCATCCCAAGCGGAGGCAGATCAGCAGCGCAGAGATGTCACCAGCCGATACACAGGCGAGCGGTCCATCCTGGGTCCCTACTCTGGACGAGCGGTCCATCCTGGGTCCCGACTCTGGATAGCCAGTACTTCATCCATGGCCACCGGACCCGACCCCCTCCACAAGGGAGAGTGGGACAGAGGAGAAAAAGAAAAGAAACGGCAGATCAACTGATCTAAAAAGGGGGTCTATTTAAAGGCTAGAGTATACAAATGAGTTTTAAGGTGGGACTTAAATGCTTCTACTAAGGTAGCATCCCGAACTGTTACCGGGAGGGCATTCAAGAGTACTGGAGCCCGAACGGAAAACACTCTATAGCCCCGCAGACTTTTTTTGGGCTCTGGGAATCACTAATAAGCCGGAGTCCTTTGAACGCAGATTTCTTGCCGGGACATATGGTACAATACAATCGGTAAGATAGGCTGGAGTTAGACTGTGTAGTATTTATACGTAAGTAGTAAAACCTTAAAGTCCCATCTTAAGTGCACAGTAAGCCAGTGGAGGTGAGCCAGTATAGGCGTAATATGATCAAACTTTCTTGTTCTTGTCAAAAGTCTAGCAGCCGCATTTTGTACCAACTGTAATCTTTTAATGCTAGACATGAGGAGACCCGAAAATAATACGTTACAGTTATCGAGACGAGACTTAACAAACGCATGGATAATGATCTCGGCGTCGTTAGTGGACAAAATGGAGCGAATTTTAGCGATATTACGAAGATGAAAGAAGGCCGTTTTAGTAACATTCTTAATGTGTGACTCAAACGAGACAGTTGGGTCAAAGATAATACCCAGATTCTTTACCGAGTCGCCTTGTTTAATTGTTTGGTTGTCAAATGTTATAGTTGTATTATCAAATAGAGGTCGGTGTCTAGCAGGACCGATAATCAGCATTTCCGTCTTTTTGGCTTTGAGTTGCAAAAAGTTAGCGGACATCCATTGTTTAATTTCATTAAGACACGCCTCCAGCTGACTACAATCGGGCGTGTTGGTCAGCTTTAGGGGCATGTAGAGTTGGGTGTCATCAGCATAACAGTGAAAGCTATCACCGTATTTGCGTATGATGTCACCTAGCGGCAGCATGTTGATGCTGAAGAGTGCAGGGCCAAGGACAAAACCCTGGGGAACTCCACACGTTACCTTAACATAGTCCGAGGTCACATTGTTATGGAAGACGCACTGCATCGTGTCAGTAAGATAAGAGTTAAACCAAGACAGGGCTAAGTCTGACATACCAATTTGTGTTTTGATATGCTCTAATAAAATATTATGATCGACGGTATCGAAAGCAGCGCTAAGATCGAGTAGCAGCAACATAGATGACGCATCAGAATCCATCGTTAGCAATAGATCATTAGTCATTTTTGCGAGGGCTGTCTCCGTCGAGTGATTTGCCCCTAAACCAGATTGAAAGGTTTCACATAGATTTTTAAACGCTTAGTGTTCATTTAGCTGCTGTGCAACAATTTTTTCAAGGATTTTTTAAATAAAGGGAAGGTGAGACACCGGTCGGTAGTTTACCATGAGGTCAGGATAGAGGTTAGGTCTTTTAAGGAGAGGATGAATAACCGCTTTTTTGAATGCTAGGGGAACAGTGCCAGAGGAAAGTGATAAGTTTATAATATTTAGCACTGATGGACTTAATAATACAAAGAGCTCCTTGATAAGTTTCCCAGGATACGGGTCAAGTAAACATGTTGTTTGTTTTATTCCATTTACACGTTGTAACAATTCTTCTAATGTTATTTCAACAAAACAAGAGAAACTATTTTGGAGGGCAGTATCCGCCGTATATACAGTCATATCCGTGTTAATAGAACCCAGTTGTAGCTGGGACGCATTGTCTTTAATCTCCTTTTTAATGACTTCCATTTTCATATTAAAGAATTTCATAAAGTGATCTGCCGAGTGGGTGGAGCTACTGGAAGGAGTCCCTTGTTGGGTTAGCGATGCTACCGTACTGAACAAAAATCTATGATCGTTTTTATTAAGGTGGATGAGATTTGAGTAATATTTAGCTTTAACTAAGGTAAGCATGTGTTTATAAGTTATTAAACCATCACTCCATGCTTGATGGTAAACCTCAAGTTTAGTCGCGCGCCATTTGCGTTCCAGCTTTCTACTTGATAATTTTTAAGCTCTAGTTTCTTCTGTAAACCATGGGGTACTCCTTTTTGAAGCCTTTATTAACTTCAGCGGTGCTATACTATCAATAGTTTTGCGCAGGGCGTAGTTAAAGTTGTTAGTGAGGTTATGCATAGAGCCCACATACTTTGGGAATGGTGCCATTACCGAGGGCAGTAGGTCAGCAAGAGTTGTCGTTGTGGCAGCATTAATGTTGCGGCTGCTATAGCGGTTATTATTATTATTAGCTTGCCGAACATGAGTCTGAACCTCGAATTTTATAAGATAATGATCGGACATTACTTTAGTATACGGGAGTATCATAACTTTGGAAACGGGGATACCCCTGACAAGCACTAGGTCTATCGTATTACTGTTGCGATGCGTGGGTTTATCTATTATTTGTGTAAAACCACAGCTATCAATTATAGTCTAGAGCGCCACGCACGGTTGGTCCGATGGGGTATTCATATGGATATTAAAGTCCCCCATTATAATTATATCATCAGCGTGCGTTACTAGATCAGCAACGTACTCTGAGAATTCATTGATAAAGTCCGAATAGGGCCCTGGGGGGCGGTAGATAACAGCCAGGTATAGAAGCAGCAGTGTGACAGACCTCATAGTAAGCACCTCAAATGATTTATATTTATTATTTAGGTTAGGACTAAGGTTAAAGTTTCCGTTGTATATTTGTGCGACTCCCCCCCCCCTCCCCCCACTCCTTTTAAGGGGACGGGCAATATGCACATTCGTATAGTTAGGAGGTAATGCCTCATTTAGCGCAAAAAAAATCATCTGGTTTAAGCCAGGTTTCGCTAAGACTGATGATGTTAAGATTGTTGTCTCTAATGACCTCATTAAATTTTACACCTCTGAGGCAGGAATCGCTACAGCACCCCTGGAAGGTGCAACATTAAATTGCAATTGAAGTTTTAATGCAGCTCTACGCCACGCATAATACAATTTTAAAATAAATTTCTTCAAAACTATCAAATTCTGATTACTTCAATTGGGACACCTGAAAACATCAATTGAGGTGAGAACAAAAGGACCCAAATGCCACTTTGAATTAATTATCAAAAATCTAAACTCAAATCAGTGCATTTCGCCCGAACGGTGAATGGGCTGGGTGGAAGGAACAGTGCACCTGCTGCCATCACGTCCAAACACAACCACAACATTTGGTTACGTTTTCTGCTCCGTATGCTGAATGGCAATATACGATTATATTTATTCCGTAAAGTAAAAACAAAACACAAAACAGTCCGAGCTACCTGAGATACTAAGTATGTCATTATTTTGTCTTAGTAAGTCAATATTTTTTTTTTAATTAAATCAACATAAAAACACAATATACACTTACAAATAGTGCACCAACCACAAAAAACTCCCTTTTTCATGACAAAAACGTCCCTTTTTCATGACAAAGAAGAAAAAAGAAAAAAAAAGGACACCCCCCGGGCCGCGGGACAAATTATTAAGCGTTGACCGGTCCGCGCATACAAAAAGGTTGGGACCACTGCTGTACATTATATACCTCAGCTAACTAAACTATAGAAATGTATAATATAATTCATATAGCAATCCGGTCTCATTGCACTGCAGCCAGCAGTTAGCCGAGTCATTGCGCAATCAAAGGGGAGGCTCAACTGGCTGCTGACTCACCGCAAGTCTCTTCTCAGTATTTGAACGGCAAATGTGAAAATTCAGCGATTTTGAATAAAAATAATCTAAAACTGGTGAAGTTAAATGGAAAATAACTTTATAGTATAATCACAGGATACATATAACAATTTAAAAAAAAAATTCTTTTTACATTTTTTTTCTTTCCATGATGGCACGTGAGGCACTTCCTCACCTGCCTCCCCTGACTGCACGTCACTGATCAACTATATGATTTGCTTGAGAAGCTTGACAGGACACAAAAAAAAAATATATTATTATTATTTTTTTTGGGCTCTTTGTTGTTAAGGCGGGCGCCTTAACAACAAAACGCTGCGGGAATCCCTGCACACCGTTGTCTCTAACAGACATTTAATACAACAATTTTTTGGGACCATCCATCTATCCATCCATCCATCCATCATCTTCCGCTTATCCGAGGTCGGGTCGCGGGGGCAACAGCCTAAGCAGGGAAACCCAGACTTCCCTCTCCCCAGCCACTTCGTCTAGCTCTTCCCGGGGGATCCCGAGGCGTTCCCAGGCCAGCCGGGAGACATAGTCTTCCCAACGTGTCCTGGGTCTTCCCCGTGGCCTCCTACCGGTTGGACGTGCCCTAAACACCTCCCTAGGGAGGCGTTCGGGTGGCATCCTGACCAGATGCCCGAACCACCTCATCTGGCTCCTCTCGATGTGGAAGAGCAGCGGCTTTACTTTGAGTCCCTCCCGGATGGCAGAGCTTCTCACCCTATCTCTAAGGGAGAGCCCCGCCACACGGCGGAGGAAACTCATTTCGGCCGCTTGTACCCGTGATCTTAACCTTTCGGTCATGACCCAAAGCTCATGACCATAGGTGAGGATGGGAACGTAGATCGACCGGTAAATTGAGAGCTTTGCCTTCCGGCTCAGCTCCTTCTTCACCACAACGGATCGGTACAACGTCCGCATTACTGAAGACGCCGCACCGATTCGCTTGTCGATCTCACGATCCACTCTTCCCTCACTCGTGAACAAGACTCCTAGGTACTTGAACTCCTCCACTTGGGGCAGGGTCTCCTCCCCAACCCGGAGATGGCACTCCACCCTTTTCCGGGCGAGAACCATGGACTCGGACTTGGAGGTGCTGATTCTCATTCCGGTCGCTTCACACTCGGCTGCGAACCGATCCAGCGAGAGCTGAAGATCCCGGTCAGATGAAGCCATCAGGACCACATCATCTGCAAAAAGCAGAGACCTAATCCTGCGGTTACAAAACCGGAACCCCTCAACGCCTTGACTGCGCCTAGAAATTCTGTCCATAAAAGTTATGAACAGAATCGGTGACAAAGGACAGCCTTGGCGGAGTCCAACCCTCACTGGAAATGTGTTCGACTTACTGCCGGCAATGCGAACCAAGCTCTGACACTGATCGTACAGGGAGCGGACCGCCACAATAAGACAGTCCGATACCCCATACTCTCTGAGCACTCCCCACAGGACTTCCCGAGGGACACGGTCGAATGCCTTCTCCAAGTCCACAAAGCACATGTAGACTGGTTGGGCAAACTCCCATGCACCCTCAAGAACCCTGCCGAGAGTATAGAGCTGGTCCACAGTTCCACGACCAGGACGAAAACCACACTGTTCCTCCTGAATCCGAGGTTCGACTATCCGACGTTGCCTCCTCTCCAGTACACCTGAATAAACCTTACCGGGAAGGCTGAGGAGTGTGATCCCACGATAGTTGGAACACACCCTCCGGTCTATACTATTTGACTAGTTAATGGAAAATAATAAATATAATGTAGCTTTAATAAATTGATTAAATTGATTTGTTTACTAGTTAATGTCAAACTGTCACCCTTCAACTTGCACACACACAAAAACGAGAGACTCACACATGCAAGTATGTCATTATTTTGTCTTAGTAAGTCAATATTTACTAAGTCAAAATAATGACATACTTAGTATCTCAGGTACCTATGACTAAGTAAAATAATAACTTACTGTTAATAAGTGTTTGCAATAAGCATTTGAACAAAAGAATTAGAAGTGGGGCCACATGCTGACATGTGCTCAACTCATTATGCTTAATTTATTACAGCATTTGGGAAGCCTGAAGTTGATTTTTATTATGTAAATGTTTTTTGTTTTTATCAACATGTGATAGCAGGAACCCTGCGATTCAAAACTAGGCTGCCACATTACTAATGATTAATGTGACTATAGCTGAAATAATAGTACAATAGCAATAGGAGAGCATATTCATCCCTGAACACCATGGAGTTCATGTTTGGTTACATGCTCTATGTGTAACCAATCAGATGGTTGTGTGGGTGGGACAATGCTGGGTGCTGCAGAGACGTACTGACAAAGGCAGAGGCAGTACAAAGCGTAGCAGCTTGTTAAGACTTTAGTTTAGCACCAAATGATAATATAAATACATTTAATTGACTCAAATACATATGAGGCAACAACAGAAGTATCCTACACTTCAGTGACGTGCGGTGAGGTTCATGGCTGGTGAGACACTGACTTCATCACAGTCAGATTTACAAACATCTGAACCCTAAAGAGTATCTTATTCACCATTTGATTGGCAGCAGTTAACGGGTTATGTTTAAAAGCTCATACCAGCATTCTTTACACATACAAATTGTGGCACACAAAAAAGCACATTTAATAAAAAAAAACATAATTACGGTCTTACCTTTACTTATAAATGAAGTCCATGCGCCGCTCCTTCTGAACAAAAGCATCGATAACTTGTTTATAGAAGTCTTCCTTATCTTTCGTCAGTTTTAAAAGTCTCGATGGAGATCACTGTCTGAAGCAAACCTTTTAGCTCCGGCGTTGGTCTTCCTTTAATTATTACCTCCTGCTTCGATTGAAAGTCGAGTTTAGAAAACTGTTTCATTTTAGATATGTAATCCTCCATTTTAAAAGTCCAGGGAGAGGAAAAAATAAACGATCGCTGCCGCTGCACTTGACTTACTAACTGTAGCTTGTTGTCACTTATTCTGCAGCCGAGTAATCGCAAGAATGATCCCCGGGATCACTAGCGCCCTCTACCGCCATGAGGCGGGAGAACAGGTTCCTTACAGTGCGTCTTCGCAGCCGTTTTATGATTGCTCAGCACAAGAAATACGTTACACACATACAGTTGTTGACAACATACACTGTACATCAGTGGTCCCCAACCACTGGGCCGTGGCCCGATTGGTACCGGGCCGCAGAATAATTTTTTATAAAAAATTAAAAAAAAGAAACATTTTTTTTTTTTTTTTTTTAATTAAATCAACATAAAAAACACAATATACACTTACAAATAGTGCACCAACCACAAAAAACTCCCCTTTTCATGTCAAAAACGTCCCTTTTTCATGACAAAGAAGAAAAAAAAAAAAAAGGAAAACCCCCCCCCCCGGGCCGCGGGACAAATTATTAAGCGTTGACCGGTCCGCGGATACAAAAAGTTTGGGGACCACTGCTGTACATTATATATCTCAGCTAACTAAACTATGGAAATGTATAATATAATTCATATAGCAATCCGGTCTCATTGCACTGCAGCCAGCAGTTAGCCGAGTCATTGCGCAATCAAAGGGGAGGCTCAACTGGCTGCTGACTCACTGCAAGTCTGAAAATGTGAAAATTCAGCGATTTTGAATAAAAATAATCTATAACTGGTGAAGTTAAATGGAAAATAACTTTATAGTATAATCACAGGATACATATAACAATTAAATTTTTTTTTTCTTTTTACATTTTTTTTCTTTCCATGATGGCACGTGAGGCACTTCCTCACCTGCCTCCCCTGACTGCACGTCACTGATCAACTATATGATTTGCTTGAGAAGCTTGACAGGACACAAAAAAATAATAATATTATTCTTCTTTTTTTTTTGGCTCTTTGTTGTTAAGGCGGGCGCCTTAACAACAAAGCGCTGCGGGAATCCCTGCACACCGTTGTCTCTAATAGACATTTAATACAACAATTTTTTTGGACCGTGGTCATTGACCTATCTGACTAGTTAATGGAAAATAATAAATATAATGTAGCTTTAATAAATTGATTAAATTGATATGTTTACTAGTTAATGTCAAACTGTCACCCTTCAACTTGCACACACACAAAAACGAGAGACTCACACATGCAAGACCTTCTGACAAGTCACTGCTTCACAAACATTTGTACTACACACAATTGTCAACATCACAAATAACATCAGGACGGTTATAATAACTTGATGCATCCACCCAGGAGAAAGACACTGTTGCAGCTTGTATACATACAGAGGGTACATCAACTCTGTTCCTTCCTTCCACAGGTGCGAAGTGTGAGATGGACGTGGATGAGTGCGATTCCACTCCATGTTTGAATGGAGGCCAGTGTAAGGATGGGATGGGAGAATTCCAGTGTGAGTGCAAGCCCGGATATTTAGGTAAAGGATTGAATTAAAAGTTTTTTCCTCTTATCTTCTTGTCACTTAAAGGGGAACATTATCACCAGACCTATGTAAGCGTCAATATATACCTTGATGTTGCAGAAAAAATACCATATATTTTTTTAACCGATTTCCGAACTCTAAATGGGTGAATTTTGGCGAATTAAACGCCTTTCTATTTATCGCTCTACGAGCGATGACGTCAGAACGTAACGTCACCTAGGTAATAAAGCCGCCATTTTCTGAAACACATTACAAACACCGCGTCTCAGCTCTGTTATTTTTCGTTTTTTCGACTATTTTCTGGAACCTTGGAGACATCATGCCTCGTCGGTGTGTTGTCGGAGGGTGTAACAACACTAACAGGGAGGGATTCAAGTTGCACCACTGGCCTAAAGATGCGAAAGTGGCAAGAAATTGGACGAAATTTGTTCAAAATACGAGAGTGTGGGGAAAGCCGACGAAATGGTCAGTCGTTTGTTCCACACACTTTACCGACGAAAGCTATGCTACTACAGAGATGGCAAGATTGTGTGGATATCCTGCGACACTCAAAGCAGATGCATTTCCAACAATAAAGTCCAAGAAATCTGCCGCCAAACCCCCATTGAATGTGCCGGAGTTTCTGCACATTTTACCGGCGGTGCTAAGGCAGACATGGCACAGAGATGTATGGATAACCTGCAGATGCATTTCCAACGATAAAGTCAACTAAATCACAAAGGTCAGTTTTGTTGATGTTGACTTACCTGTATGTGCTAATCAGACATATTTGGTCGCGGCATGACTGCCAGCTAATCGATGCTAACATGCTATTTAGGCTAGCTGTATGTACATTTAAAACTATATTTACATCCAGCGTTTCCCTCCACCCACGCTTAAGCCGCTGAAATCCGAGTCTGAATCCGAGCTAATGTTGCTATATCTTGCTGTGCTATCCGTATTGGCATCACTGGATGACGTCACAGGAAAATGGACGATGGCTTCCCAGATAGCGAAAATCAGGCACTTTAAAGCTTTTTTTAGGGATATTCCGGGATGGGTAAAATTTAGAAAAAAACTTCAAACAATAAAATAAGCCACTGGGAACTGTTTTTTATTGGTTTTAACCCTTCTGAAATTGTGATAACGTTCCCCTTTAATAATTTCCCCCTGTTGTTTCAGGCTCTCTGTGCGAGGCAGAAGTGAACGAATGTCTTTCGTCCCCCTGCCTAAACGAAGGTGTGTGTGTGGACGAGGTCAATAAATTCACGTGCAGTTGTCATGGTGGCTTCACAGGTGAGACAGCAGGCAATTATATCATGATGTGTTCTGAATAAATGTATGTTTTACATATTTGTCGTGCTCCCAGGACCTCGTTGCGAACTGGAAATAAATGAATGTATATCCAATCCCTGTGAGAACGGCGGCGCATGTGAGGACCTGATGGGCAGTTATGCTTGCAACTGTGCCGTTGGCTTCTCCGGGGAACGCTGCGAGGTGGATGTGGATGAATGTTACAGCACACCATGTCTTAACGGCGGCTCGTGCCTGGACGCTGTCAACGATTTCAGGTGATTAGTCATTTTACACGACTGTAAACAACCTTTATGGCGCCTTCTAGGGACGGTGTGGCGCAGTGGGAGAGCGGCCGTGCGCAACCCGAGGGTCACTGGTTCAAATCCCACCTAGAACCAACCTCGTCACGTCCGTTGTGTCCTGAGCAAGACACTTCACCCTTGCTCCTGATGGGTGCTGGTTGGCGCCTTGCATGGCAGCTTCCTCCATCAGTGTGTGAATGTGTGTGTGAATGGGTAAATGTGGAAGTTGTGTCAAAGCGCTTTGAGTACCTTGAAGGTAGAAAAGCGCTATACAAGTACAACCCATTTATCATTTATTTATCATTCTATGGTTTTCATTCAAAATGCCATAGAAGTCACACAAACATATATGCACTTTAACATAAATGTCCTCAAAGTTTTAAATTCATTAGACAAACAGTCATTGGCGTTGACTTATTACCTAATACATACTTGCCAACCTTGAAACCTCCGATTTCGGCGGGTGGTGGGTGGTTGGGGGCGGGGGACGTGGTTGGGGGCGTGGTTATTTACAGCTGTTGTGTGCGCAAGTTGTGCACTGCACTTTCTAAAGTAATTGTTATTGTCACATATGCATGATTGATTGATTGATTGATTGATTGATTGAAGCTTTTATTAGTAGATTGCACAGTACAGTACATATTCCGTACAGTTGACCACTAAATGGTAACACCGCAATACGTTTTTTTAACTTGTTTAAGTCTTGGTACAAATATATACTATCAGCATAATACAGTCATCACACAAGTTAATCATCATAGTATATACATTGAATTATTTACAATCCGGGGGTGGGATGAGGAGCTTTGGTTTATATCAGTACTTCAGTCATCAACAATTGCATCAACATAGAAATGGACATTGAAACAGTGTAGGTGTGACTTAGTAGGATATGTACAGCCAGCAGAGAACATAGTGAGTTCAGATAGCATAAGAACAAGTATATACATTAGCAATACATTCGATTATTTGGATTAGGTTATTTACAATCCGGGGAGATGGAATGTGAATGTAGGAGGATAAAGGGTTGAAGTTGCCCGGAAATGTTGTGCTGGTTCATGTACAGTAGATGGCAGTATTGTCCTGTTTAAGAGTGTCACATCCTGTTTACGGCAGACAAACTGCCTTACGGTAGAGTGGTAGACGTAAACGTGACTGCTGTTGTTGTGTGTTGTTACTGCGCTGAGAGGATGTTAATGAAATTGCCTAACAATAAACCCACATAAGAAAGCAAGAACTCGCCCTCGATCATTCTACAGTTATAACGTCATTGGGCAGACACACTCTTAGACACGTCACTCAGGTCCTCATGGAGCTGGAGGGGGCAAGGCCTCCAGCTCCACCTGAATTTCGGGAGATTTTCAGGAGAAAATTTGTTCCGGGAGGTTTTCGGGAGAGGTGCTGAATTCCGGGAGTGTCCCGGAAAATCCGGGAGGGTTGGCAAGTATGGCCTAATATCAGTGGCAGGCCGTGCGTTTCCCACCTAGGCCTTCAGTGATGTCTGACTTCAATGATTACCTCTCAAAATACCATCATTGATGTCACCACTTGTCCATTGCTGGAGAAATACAATACAGGAACACATTTACGCCTACTGGGCATTGAATCTCCTCACAAGTCTACATTTTCTGGCGCATTTAAAACTCATTTAAAAGGCATCAGCAATTAAAACATATATTATGTGGTACTGTCAAAATTAAAATTGCAAAAAACATAATACAAGTGAAAACATCATATATTCGAACTCACAATTTGTAGCACCTATTCGACGCCGTATTAGCCAGTGGTACCACTTGTAGTTGATTCCCCATTTCATCACCAGAACAGCTGAACTAGCTTCACAAGATGTGGTTTCTCTTTAAATATCCTTCTTGAAAATGGCCTAGTAAATACATATGTGCCACCAAATCAACATGTTGTTCTCCTTCTCTGCCATCCCGGTATGGCTACACTTCCTGCTTCCTGCTAAATTTGAAACTTGTGAATGGACACTCACTTTGGAATGACAAGTGAGCATCCAATCACAGTCTTGTTAACATCAGGCAACCCACATGTAAATATTACATATATATGTTTTATTTTATATCGCTATATTTAGTCTATTTATACCTGCATTGTCCTTTCCATCCTTCAACTTTTCATCATTGTAACTGAGCTAATGTGTGGAACAATTTCCCTTGTGGATCATTAAAGTTTGTCTAAGTGTAAGTCTAAGTTTGTGACATTTGTATTTATGTTTATAAATAAACCCAGTGGACATACTGTTGTGAAGGCTCGAGTCATGCACTTTCAGAAATGATCCAACCCAAGTTTGACAGCCTGGAGAATCACTGATAACCCATCTAAAATAATCTCAGCACGCTGTGGCTGTAAAGCAGGATTGGTAGAATGCTGTTCTCTGGTCACTTGTCTTTTATTTTATGTGGATTTTATGTGGCTTGGGCTTGGGCAGGAGGGTGGCGGCTCCTCCAACCACCTTCAGCGTGACCGACCAGGCCTTTAGATCCCTGTCCCAAAGTTACGGATCTGAATTTCCGACTTCCCTTACCTGCTTTCTTCTTACATGCCAGAGGCTGTTCACCTCGTAGACTTGCTGGAGACATGGGTATACAGCAGTGGCGATTGCTTTAACACTGCAAGCTTCCCCTAAAATATTTTTTAAAAAGTGGTGAAATATGTGCTTTTGTGGTAACAACCATCCATCCATCCATTTCCTACCGCTTATTCCCTTCTGGGGTCGCAAGGGGTGCTGGTGCCTATCTTTTGTGGTAACATTTCATTGACTAAATATACATTAGAGGTCACTCAACTCTTTATCATATTCAGCGTCCATTGCCTTCAGAGGGAAGCTTAGAGTGGGTTGTTCCACTGTATCCAAACTAAACATCTCTCTGTCCATCCATCCATTTCTACTGCTTGTCCCTTTCGGGGATACGGCCCCCCGTATGGAACCTATGGAACCGCTGCACTCGGGCGGAAGGCAGGGTACACCTAGACAAGTCACCGCCTCATCGCAGGGCCAACACAGATAGACAATCAATTGGATGGATGCTCGATTTTGTCCCACCCACGAATGCCGAGCGTCGCTAGAAGTGAATGACACGTGGGCTCGGCCTCGGCTGGCCTAGTCGCTGGGCTTTTGCATGATGATTGGATGATCTGTTTAAGGCTGAATCCCTTTTTGAAATATAAACCGCAGGCACATATATATTGGCAAGCTGGGGGAACCCTGATGTGTTGCGATCCGCTACTCGGATCACCACATATTATTGTTTATACTTCCAGTTTTTGCATCACTCCGTCGTTCTACCTCTTTATTTTCTGTTTAGTCTGTCACCATGGTTTCAGATTGTTTTCACCTGCTACTCACGGTCCTTGCACACCTGTTGTACTAATCATCTTCCTTATTTAAGCTCGCCCCTTCTGTTAGTTCAGCCTGGGTTCCTAATTTGCCTTTGTGCATCAGCGACGACCATTCGTATGTATATTCTCTCTAGCTTTTCACGCTAAGCTTGTACTTCTATTTCCAACTCTCATGCTGATGATTTGTTTTTCTCTTTTGTGTGCCTTCGTGCCAATTCTAGTTTTCTGTTTGCTATTCCTAGCTTTTATGCTAGCGTCTTTTGTTTGTTTATCTATTAGCTCCAGTATTTTTGTTCTTTAGCTCCCTTTGTTACTTTAAAAAATTCATCATACCTTACCTCACGCTGTGTTCATTGTCGACACATCCCTGGAAGATCGAACCCGGCAACAATATGCCACGTAGTCGTTTCATGATGTATGCTAACAAGTCTTCTAAATCATTTTGACCACAACATAGAGTGGTAATCCCATATTATGGGATGGTCTAATTAGTTACAATTGTTATTTCTCCTTTAAATTCACATGATGTATATGTCTGTCATAGATGTCACTGTCCGGAGGGCTACCGGGGTCAACTTTGCGAGGTGGATGTGGATGAGTGTGACCCCAACCCCTGTGTGAACGGGGCCAGCTGCATGGATGGTGTGGGGTCCTACACATGCCGCTGCCTCCCTGGGTTTAACGGAACCAGGTGTGAGACAGGTACAATAGGACAGATAACCCATCACCATGGCAGCCAAAGCTTGATAATGGGTTGCCATCAGACTGTACTTCATAATCATCTGTTTATTTTTGTTTTACCAGAGATGTCTTCTGCCTTCAATTTGGACTTTGAGGTGTCAGGTATCCATGGTTACGTATTGATGGACGGAGTGATGCCGACGCTCACGGAGATCACGTGCACCTTCTGGATGAGATCTTCAGACGGCACCAATTATGGCACGCCCATCTCCTACGCTGTGGAGGGCAGCGACAATGCGTTTCTTCTCATAGACTACAATGGGTCAGTCATGTGCACAAATTTTATAGTAATGGCAATACAGAGGGCCTTTTCCCCCCAAAGACCTTCTGTGACCTAGGGTGTATTCCCCATGTTTTTAAACCATATGGCAGAATGTAAATATAACATTAACATCATAACAAAAAAGAAACTTACATAAAACTGAAAAATAGAAATCTCATCACGCTAATCTCAATCTGATACACATATGACCCCCATGGTTTTAACCATTATTTTGCAGTCTAGTACAGTCAGTACCAAGTCTGCAAAAATACTATTATGCAATCAAACTCTAACAGTAATCAAATGGAATAATGGGAAATGTGAACCAAAATGGATACATATGGAAAAGACTGTGACAAGTATGTCATTGGGGACATTACTTTATTTCAGAAAAGTCCAAGTGGAAGTAATATCATGTACATAGTTTTTTTATTGTAAATACACTTACAACCTATTAAAAACGTGCATTAGGATGCTGATTGACTGTGGTATTGGATTTCTTAAAGAAATAAGAAATAATTCTGACATATTTACAAATTCATCATACCCAGCCTTGGCTGAATGGACTGATAAAGGGCTAATAACATATGATCAGATGATGACCCAAAAAACTGTACAATCATTCGAAACGATAACTTCTGATGATATTTATTTTTTATTTTTCGAAATGTCTCCAGGCAAGAAGCTGCTTAACAAAATATATTACAAATATAATCGATAACAGTTTAATACAGTATTTATCAAAATAAAGGAAAGGTAAAATCGCATAAATGTATAACATATTACAAAATTAGTTGGTCCTGGACTGTAGTGTCCAAGAAATATGGGAAAAATAATTGAAAATGAAAATTGCAGAAAATGAATGCGAAGATGGAATAAAATAAATCTTTAGAACAATTTACTCTAAGTATTGGCAGGACTTTGCATGTTGTAGGGGCAACATGGCTCATGTGGTAGAGTGGTGTTGGATACTGAACCCTCAGTTGCTCCCCATACTGAGTCATTACCTGTAGGTGTATTTGATATTAGTGTTTTGAGTACCTATACAGGCAAAATCCATTTAAGCATCTATGACATACTTTATTGTAGTGGGAAGTATGGCACTTCAGCAGGAACTGGCTGCTGGAGGGGATGCGGTGAACCCATTTAAAACCAAAAATATGTTTGCAGTGTTGTTAGGGGAAAAGAAAATATGATGAAATAATTATTATGTTTTAAAGGAAATGTACAAACAGAAATATGATTGACATTAATATAAAGCACAAACTAAAATCAGCACATATACATCTATTTAACATATTTAGAACCACTACAATAAAACAAATGACAAAGACTTGGAAAGAGACTGCAGCACCTAATATAAAATCCTGGACAGCCCTGACACAAATAACAGAAATGGAAAAAGTAACATTTAGTAATAAAGATACAGTGGACATATTAAAAAGTTCTTTTCAAAAGATTTCTATAATACAATAATAATAAAGATTAAAGTATTAAAAATATAATGTAGGTCAATATTATATGAATGTAAAAAGTATAGGTAAGCATGCCATCTCTACTAAAATGATAAAATAATGAGTATGATATGCTGCACAATTGGAATTAGTGTGATGTTCTATCGGTATGTATGCATAAGAGTATGCAGAGATCGAGGGTTATTTTTAATTATAGTTCTCCTTTTTGTTCATTTAACTTTTTATTAGATTTTGACTTGTTTTCCAATATATGACATTCACTGTAAATATTGTTTATTTCTTAAAAAAACAATCAATTAATCAATCAATGTTTATTTATATAGCCCTAAATCACAAGTGTCTCAAAGGGCTGCACAAGCCACAACGACATCATCGGTTCAGATCCCACATAAGGGCAAGGAAAAACTCACAACCCAGTGGGATGTCAATGTGTATGACTATGAGAAACCTTCGAGAGGACCGTAGATGTGGGTGACCCCGGACGTCGAGTGGGTCTAGCATAATATATTGAAAGTCCAGTCCGTAGTGGATCTAACATAATAGTGAGAGTCCAGTCCATAGTGGGGCCAGCAGGAGACCATCCTGAGCAGAGACGGGTCAGCAACGCAGAGATGTCCCCAACCGATGCACAGGCGAGCGGTCCACCCCGTGTCCCAACTCTGGACAGCCAGCACTTCATCCATGGCCACCGAACCTGTGTCCCCCCTTCCTCAAGGGAGAGGGGTGCAGAGTAGAAAAGAAAAGAAACGGCAGATCAACTGGTCTAAAAAGGGGGTCTATTTAAAGGCTGGAGTATAGAAAAAAGAAAAACAATGTTAAAGAACAAGACGTATAATTGTGTGAAACCAATGCAATAAAGTGTAACGGAGACCAGCCAGTGTGTACATTGGTAAACCTCACTCCCATAGCAGTGCTGGCTATCGGGTCGATACCTCGGGCTTTTAGCTTATTAGCTAGCACGCTCGTCTCTCGTGCCGGCAAACCACGTCCCGGTCTCGTGCCAAATAGAAATCAGGGACTGAGCCACGTGGGTTGAAAAAAGTCTACCGTCTAGCATCTTCCCCTTGTTGTGTATCTGCAGATGGGTGTTGTATGTCAACGGCAAGGAGCGGATTACCGATTGCCCTGCAGTGAACACGGGCAGCTGGTACCACATCGGGGTGTCCTGGAGAAGCTGGGATGGAGACTGGAGGATCTACATCAACGGGAAGCCCTCAGATGGAGGCAAAGGCCTGTCGGTTGGCACCAGTATCCCAGGTGTAGTGCTATCGAAGCAGACCAAAATATTGTGGGGTTCTGCTATGGTTGTTAATAGCTTTATTCGCATCCTGTAGGTGGAGGAGCTCTGGTGTTGGGTCAGGACCAGGACCAGAGGGGTGAGGGCTTTAACCCTGTTGAATCCTTCGTTGGCTCCATCAGCCAGCTCAACATCTGGGATCGGGTCCTTACAACCCAGCAAGTAAATTCAATAAAATTGAAGAATTTCTACAAGTGCACATTTAGTAGTTTATTTTCTTTTGATTTGTAGATCAAGGTGCTTGCGAGCAGCTGCCCAGATTCCCATGTTACCCACAGAGGAAATGTTCTGGCCTGGCCAGACTTTCTCAGTGGAGTGGTGGGCCGGATTAAAGTCAACCTCAGTAGCATTTTCTGTGCTGGTCAGTGTGTCATCACTGTAATCTCAGTCATTTTGAATATAATATGAATCAACATAAGAGTGCCATTGTTTGATTTCAGACTGCCCCCAGCTGGAAAATGTTGTGCCTCACCTCCACTCCTCCAACGTGGAGGTGAGCCCAGGCGCACAAGTCCAGCTCTCCTGTGACCCCGGCTACTACCTGGTGGGGGAGCCAGTGCTACATTGTCAAAATAAAGGAGAGTGGAGCCACCCTCTTCCCAGCTGTGAACGTAAAAAACCTATACTCATCTATGAATACTACAGTGCAAAAATTAGTTGAAATGTGTTATTTAATTAAACTGATAAATACACAGATTGATCATTTGAATATATTGTGCATCCATTATATACAAACCCCGTTTCCATATGAGTTGGGAAATTGTGTTAGATGTAAATATAAACGGAATACAATGATTTGCTAATCCTTTTCAACCCATATTCAATTGAATGCACTACAAAGACAATATATTTGATGTTCAAAATCATAAACCTTTTTTTTTTTGCAAATAATAAATAACTTACAATTTCATGGCTGCAACACGTGCCAAAGTAGTTGGGAAAGGGCATGTTCACCACTGTGTTACATCACCTTTTCTTTAAACAACACTCAATAAATGTTTGGGAACTGAGGAAACTAATTGTTGAAGCTTAGAAAGTGGAATTCTTTCCTATTGTTGTTTTATGTAGAGCTTCAGTTGTTCAACAGTCCGGGGTCTCCGCTATCGTATTTTACGCTTCATAATGCGCCACACATTTTCGATTGGAGACAGGTCTGGACTGCAGGCGGGCCAGGAAAGAACCCGCACTCTTTTACGACGAAGCCACGCTGTTGTAACACGTGGCTTGGCATTGTCTTGATGAAATATGCAGGGGCGTCCTTGATAACGTTGCTTGGATGACAACATATGTTGCTCCAAAACCTATATGGATCTTTCAGCATTAATGGTGACTTCACAGATGTGTAAGTTACCCATGCCTTGGGCACTTATACACCCCCATACCATCACAGATGCTGGTTTTTGAAACTTGCGCCTATAACAACCCAAATGTTTTTTTTCCTCTTTGTTCTGGAAGACACCACGTCCTCTGTTTCCAGATTAAATTTGAAATGTGGACTCGTCAGACCAAAGAACATTTTTCCACTTTGCATCAGTCCATCTCAGATGAGCTCGGGCCCAGCGAAGCAGGCGGCGTTTCAGGGTGTTGTTGATAAATGGGTTTTCCTTTCCATAGTAGAGTTTTACAAATGTAGCGACCAACTGTAGTTACGACAGTGGTTTTATGAAGTGTTCCTGAGCCCATGTGGTGATGTCCTTTACACACTGATGTCGTTTTATGATGCAGTACCGCCTGAGGGATCAAATGTCCGTAATACCATCGCTTACGTGCAGTGATTTCTCCAGATTCTCTGAACCTTTTGATGATTTTACGGACCGTAGATGGTAAAATCCCTAAATTCCTTGTAATAGCTCGTTGAGAAATGTTGTTCTAAAACTGTTCGACAATTTGCTTACAAATTGGTGACCCACACCCCATCCTTGTTTGTGTATTACTTAGCATTTCATGGAAGCTGTTTTTAAACCCAATCATCAATCAATCAATCAATCAATGTTTACTTATATAGCCCTAAATCACTAGTGTCTCAAAGGGCTACACAAACCACTACGACATCCTCGGTAGGCCCACATAAGGGCAAGGAAAACTCACACCCAGTGGGATGTCGGTGACAATGATGACTATGAGAACCTTGGAGAGGACGAAAGCAATGGATGTCGAGCGGGTCTAACATGATACTGTGAAAGTTCAATTCATAATGGATCCAACACAGCAGCGAGAGTCCCGTTCACAGCGGAGCCAGCAGGAAACCATCCCAAGCGGAGGCGGATCAGCAGTGCAGAGATGTCCCCAGCCGATACACAGGCAAGCAGTACATGACCACCGGATCGGACCGGACCCCCTCCACAAGGGAGAGTGGGACATAGGAGAACCCAACTGTTCCAATCAGCCTGCACACCTTTGGGATGTTCCATATAAGTGTCTGATGAGCATTCCACAACTTTATCAGTATTTATTGCCACTTTGCCCAACTTCTTTGTCACGTGTTGCTGGCATCAAATTCTAAAGTTAATGATTATTTGCAAAAAAAAAATGTTTATGAGTTTGAACATCAAATATGTTGTCTTTGTAGCATATTCAACTGAATATGGGTTGAAAATTATTTGGAAATCATAGCATTCTGTTTTATATTTACATTTAACACAATTTCCCAGCTTATATAGAAACAGGGTTTGTAATTGTTTTTCCTCTGTATCTTCTTGTTTGAGACAGGTGTTTCCTGCGGGTCTCCTCGACCTCTGGAGAATGGTGTGTTTGATGGCATGGACTTTTATGCCGGTGGTTCGGTCACCTACCAGTGTAACGTTGGCTTTTACCTGCTGGGGGACGCCAAGATGCACTGCGCCAATAGCGGCAAGTGGGGAGCCAATCCACCGGCCTGTCTTGGTACTTGGTGTTGTATTATATTATAAAGGCAAAGGCACATAAACCTTTTATTCATTGTTTGTGTATGCATTTGAGATGTGGACGAGTGTGCCCTGGGATCGGACTGTGACCGCCACGCAAGTTGTCGGAACACTGACGGCTCATACACCTGCACCTGCATCCATCCATACAGTGGAGATGGCAAGAACTGTACGGGTAAATGAAAGATGCCACAAACAAGCATATATTCCTATTCAAAATGAAGCTGTGAAAAAATAAATGTTGTTTGTGTGCGTATGTGACCAGAGCCGGTCAAGTGTGACAACCCCGGGTCTCCTGACTTTGGCCGCAGAGATGGAAACAGCTTCCTAATGGGCAGCAAAGTGGTCTTCAGCTGCGACAATGGCTATGAGCTGATTGGCTCATCCTACCTCCATTGCCTGGAGACAGGAAGCTGGGACGGTCCTATCCCCTACTGCAAAGGTGATTAACAGAACTTGAGTGTTCCAAAATACGAAAAACATTAATAAACACCTCTTTGTGTTGCGCCACAGCACTCTCTTGTCCCACGCCATCCGTTCCAGAGAATTCCATCATGAAAGGTAGCAACTTTACCTTCGGTAGCAGGGTGACTTTCAGGTAAGCGATGTTGTTTCAATGCCACAACTACCCCAAGCTTGTTAGTTAATAGCCTTGACATCATTTGTAACAATGCTGAAATGTATGTCTCAACCTTTTTTTGCAGCTGCATAAAAGGTTTCCTTCCTCAAATCCCATATGAGTTCCAGTGTCTTTCCAGTCTGAAGTGGAATGGGTCGCCACCTGTCTGCCACCCAGTGTCCTGCGGGGGGCCGCCTTTTGTTCACAACGCCCATTACACCCTCACCTCCAACACATACCGGTCAGCTGTATCATACTCCTGTGCTGAAGGGTACAGGTAGGTGTATGATTCAGTGTCTTTTACTGAAGGTCCCTTATTTGAGTATTTTTCAACAATTCACAATAGTGTATTGCATGTTTGTTTTCCAAAAAACAACTTTGAGGAATTTAGACAGTTAAAAAATGCTTTTAGTTAAAAAACCCTATAAGGGACTCACCGTTTTGTGTTTCAGAGGTCCAGGCTTGATTTCAAGATGTGTAACAAAGCCTGCTTATTTTTTTACAAAGTGGTCCATAAAAATACATTTTTGTCTTTATAGCTCCTGGGCTCTGGAGAAACTGTTAAAAAAATATTTAAAAGTCACATTTGCACAATTAGGGACCCATGCTTGGGCTGATTCTTGGTAAATCAGACGATAAATATGAAGGAACTCGATAACTTTATATTACCATGTCTGTGAGTATTTGTTTTCTTTGTCTCGCGCTTTTCAAACCACTCTGTGTTTTTCTCTGTACACCTTAGCGTGTTTGTTCAATAGCAAAAAGAAATGAACAAAGTAAATCCTCTTGTCATTCATTCACAATCTTTATCATGGCGGGCAAATGCGAGACCGCTCGCTTGCACACACAAAATGCATGGACAGAGAGTCTCGTTAATTGCAACTCGCTCGTGAGAAGAACCGCAAAGTAACAGAAATTAGGAGAAAAAAAATTATTACCAAACCAAATATACAAACCCCGTTTCCATATGAGTTGGGAAATTGTGTTAGATGTACTGTAAATATAAACGGAATACAATCATTTGTAAATCCTTTTCAACCAATAATAAATTGAATGCACTACAAAGACAAGATATTTGATGTACAAACTCAAAAAATGTTTTCTTTTTTTTGGCAAATAATAATTAACTTGGAATTTCATGGCTGCAACACATCCGAAAGTAGTTGGGAAAGGGCATGTTCACCACTGTGTTACATCACCTTTTCTTTTAACAAACTCAATAAACATTTGGGAACTGAGGAAACTAATTGTTGAAGCTTTGAAAGTGGAATTCTTTCCTATTCTTGTTTTATGAAGAGCTTCAGTCGCTCAACAGCTGTCGTATTTTACACTTCATAATGTGCCACACATTTTCGATGGGAGACAGGTCTGGACTGCAGTTGGGCCAGGGAAGTATCCCCACTCTTTTTTTACAAAGCCACGCTGTTGTAACACGTGCTGAATGTGGCTTGGCATTGTCTTGCTGAAATAAGCAGGGGCGTCCTTGAAAAAGATGGCGCTTAGATGGCAGCATATGTTGTTCTAAAACCTGTATGTACCTTTCAGCATTAATGGGGCCTTCACAGATGTGTAAGTTACCCATGCCTTGGGCATTAATGCACCCCCATACCATCACAGATGCTGGCTTTTGAACTTTGCGTCTATAACAGTCTGGATGGTTCGCTTCCCCTTTGGTCCGGATGACACGGTGTCGAATATTTACAAAAACAATTTGAAATGTGGACTTGTCAGACCACAGAACACTTTTCCACTTTGCATCAGTCCATCTTAGATGATCTCAGGCCCAGAGAAGCCGGCGGCGTTTCTGCATGTTGTTGATAAATGGCTTTCGCTTGGCATAGTAGGGCTTTAACTTGCGCTTACAGATGTAGCGACAAACTGTATTTAGTGACAGTGGTTTTCTGAAGTGTTCCTGAGCCCATGTGGTGATATCCTTTAGAGATTGATGTCGGTTTTTGATACAGTGGGATCGAAGGTCACGGTCATTCAATGTTGGTTTCTGGCCATGCCGCTTACGTGGAGTGATTTCTCCAGATCCTCTGAACCTTTTGTGTATATTATGGACAGTGGATGTTGAAATCCCTAAATTTCTTGCGATAGTACTTTGAGAAACGTTTTTCTTAAACTGTTTGACTATTTGCTCACACAGTTGTGGACAAAGGGGGGTACCTTGCCCCATCCTTGTGAAAGACTGAGCATTTTTGGGAAGCTGTTTTTATACCCAATCATGGCACCCACCTGTTCCCAATTAGCCTGCACACCTGTGTGATGTTCCAAACAAGTGTTTGATGAGCATTCCTCAACTTTATCAGTATTTATTGCTACCTTTCCCAACTTCTTTGTCACGTGTTGCTGGCATCAAATTCTAAAGTTAATGATTATTTGCAAAAAAAAATGTTTATCAGTTTGAACATCAAATATGTTGTCTTTGTAGCATATTCACCGAGTGGTGTTTTATTATTGGACTTTTGTGCTCGTCACAGTTTGTCCATAACAAACACCATGTTCAAACATAAGGGTGTCCATATGTGCACTTGGCACCAGGACACCCTAGGCCGCAGTTCCATGATAGACTTTGTAGTTGTGTCATCGGATTTGCGGCCTCATGTTTTGGACACTCGGGTGAAGAGAGGGGCGGAGCTTTCTACCGATCACCACCTGCTGGTGAGTCAGCTGCAATGTCGGGGTAGGATGCCGGACAGACCTGGCAGCCCAAACGAATTGTGAGGGTCTGCTGTGAACGTCTGGCAGAGTCTCCTGTCAGAGAGAGTTTCAATTCCCAGCTCCGGAAGAACTTTGAACATGTCACGAGGGAGGTGCTGGACATTGAGTCCGAGTGGACCATGTTCCGCACCTCTATTGTCGAGGCGGCTGATTGGAGCTGTGGCCGCAAGGTAGTTGGTAGCTGTTGGGGCGGTAATCCTAGAACCCGTTGGTGGACACCAGCAGTGAGGGATGCCGTCAAGCTGAAGAAGGAGTCCTATCGGGTTCTTTTGGCTCATAGGACTCCGAAGGCAGAGGACAGGTATCAACAGGCCAAGCGGTGTGCAGCTTCAGCGGTCGCGAAGGCAAAAACTCGGACATGGCAGGAGTTCGGGGAAGCCATGGAAAACGACTTCCGGACGGCTTCGAAGCGATTCTCCACTACAATCCGCCGCCTCAGGAATGGGAAGCAGTGCAGTGTCACGTTGGGAAGACTATGTCTACCGGCTGGCTTGGGAACGCCTCGGGATCCCCCGGGAAGAGCTTGACGAAGTGGCTGGGGAGAGGAAAGTCTGGGCTTCCCTGCTTAGGCTGCTGCCCCCGCTACCCGACCTCGAATAAGCGGAAGAAGATGGATGGATGGATGGATGTAGCATATTCAATTGAATATGGGTTGAAAATGATTTGCAAATTATTATATTCCGTTTATATTTACATCCAATACAATTTCCTAACTCATATGGAAACGGGGTTTGTAGTAAAATGTATGGGAATATTCCGGCTTCAAACCGAATGAGAAAGATGAGCATATCAACACAGACGAACAAGCAAATATGCTGAATTTGTTGGAAAGTGATGGCAACAAAACAAAATAACAAAACAAACCACCTGACCATCTGGGGAAAATGCACTTTAAGATGTTTGATATTTATTGAAGTAAAAGTTTTGCTAACAGTGATCTAGAATCCATTCTATTTTTATGTATGTTTGCTTATTTAGGATAATTACACCTTATTAACCTTCCAATTACAATGCTAAAAAATACTAATAAGAAATCAAACCTTAATGTGTTTGAAATGTATACTTGCATTATTATTATTATTGTATATGATGATTACATAAGTGCTTAATTTGGTCTCAAAATAATGCTGACGATAATATGGTGTATTGGTAATAATGTGGGGCAGCACAGTGGTACAGGCGTTAGTGCATGTGCCTCACAATACGAAGGTCCTGCATTCGATCCTTGGGTTCAGGGTCTGTATTTTGTTATATGTTTTGATGGCATTACTCTACTTTTTAATTGCAAATATTTTATTTGTGCAAAGACCACAGGGTACAATGGAAGTGGTTTGTGAAGATACAGGGGAGTGGAGCAGGCCCTTCCCCCGCTGTGTGGACATCCTTTGTGGTGACCCCCCTCCCCTGAGAGATGCTGTAATTGTGGGAGAGAACTACGAACTGGGGGATAAGGTGAACTATGTCTGCAAAGAAGGGTAAATAAGTCTCTCAATACTGCACCATTCGAACATGGTAACAGCATTATTCAAAAATAAATTCTCCTTGACAGCTACACTCTGATTGGCTCCGAGACCAGAGAATGTCTCGCAAACGGCCAATGGAGTGACAACTCTGCTCAGTGCGTGCCCCGGTCCTGTGGACCCCCGCCTGCCATTGACCACGCCGAGCCATATGAGAGCCACCAGCTGTTCGGAGACACGGCAAACTATTACTGCACTGACGGCTACACTGCAGGCAACAACTCCAAGATGATGTGTAACGCCCACGGGGTCTGGGCGCCCCCGGATGGAATGGAGGCCCCGCGCTGCATCGCAAATTTCTGCCTCCGCCCGCCTGAGCTCCCCCATGCAATTTTAGACTCAGTGAACAAACCTAAATACCTGAGCGAATCTGAGGTCAGCTACAAATGCGAAGAAGGCTTTATGCTCAACACCACAGCGACCCTGCGCTGTCGGATGGGGGGGGAGTGGGAGCCTTCACCATACGGTATCAGCTGCGTACCGGTCAGATGCTCCAAGCCAGCCAGAATTGATTGGGGCTACGTGAGCGGAACCAACTACAGTTTTGGTGCAGTTGTGGCGTACAGCTGCGATAAGGGATTCCTGATCCGAGGGGAGAAGAGGCGGACCTGCAAAGCCAATGGAGAGTGGGGCGGAGCTTTGCCTAGCTGCGTACCTGTGACCTGCTCTTCTCCACCTTCGCTCAAGAACGGCTACATACAGGTTAGCCACACGCATATTACTTTGCTGTATTATAATTAACGTGTTAACTTTTATCTTATTTTTCCCCAAAAGGTCAGAGGTCGATTCACCTTCAACAGCAAGGTGATATATTCCTGCAACGCTGGCTACAGATTGCTTGGTAGTGTAGAACGAGTTTGCCAAGCCAACCGCCAGTGGTCCGACAATGACCCTCCCATCTGTGTCCTTATGACCTGTGACCCTCCTCCCAGCATTGCACACGGACGCTACAGAGGCTCTGACTTCCAGGTGGGTCGCAAAGTGGAGTACTCCTGCGACGAGGGCTACGAGCTCGCGGGAGATGCCATCTGGACCTGTCTTAAGTACGGAAGGTGGGACAAGTCCAGGCGCCCGCGCTGTTCACCTGTTCAGTGTCCAGAGCCGCAACTGGAGGAGAACCACCTGGTTCTGAAGAGTCTAGACTCTGCATCTGGAACAGTGGAGTTATCATGTGAAGAGGGCTTCTTTCTGGAGGGGGCACAGATCCTCCGCTGCATGCCCTCCCAGGAGTGGAATGACACCTTTCCTTGGTGTAAGCAGGTGACCTGTGGACCCCCGCCGGATGTATCATTTGGTGGCCCATCTTCATCTCCTCCAACTTTTATTTTCAACTCTGTGGTGACCTACAAGTGCATGGATGGCTTCACTTTAAGAAAAGAACGTACTGTGTCCTGTTTGTCCAACGGGCAGTGGAGCATTCCATACCCAGAGTGTATTCCAGTTGAATGCCCTCAGCCTGTGGAAATTTCTAATGGCATCGTGGACGTTCAGGGTCTGATGTTCCTTAGCAAGGCGCTGTACAGCTGTAAGACTGGTTATAATTTAGTGGGGAACTCCACTGTGCTTTGCGGGGAGAAGGGACTTTGGATCGGAGGGGTACCTTCATGCCGCCCAGTTGAATGCTCACCCCCCCGACAGACTCCAAATGGAAAAGTGGTTTTCACAAAGCTTCAGTTTGGTCACAGTGCTATATATTCGTGCCACCGTGGTTACCGCCTACAAGGCCCGGAGACTCTTAAGTGCTTAGCAGGTGGGGAATGGGATGTTGAGCCTCCTGTATGTGTGCAAATATCTTGCACCCCACCCCAACCCATTGAAAATGGCTTTGTAGAAGGTCAGGATCACGGTTTCGGTGTCACCATCTTCTACAGCTGTTTCCCTGGCTTCCAGCTCGTCGGCCAAGACCACCTCACTTGCGAGGAGTTTGGATGGTCAAGTACTGTTCCCGTCTGCGTGCCCTCCGACTGCGGCCTGCCTCCTCATATAGATTTTGGCGACTATGTTCGGGTGACGAAGCAAGGAGGAAGCTTTCCTAGCGACTTGAGCTTCCTCCAGGGGGCACTAATAGAGTACCGGTGTCATGGAGGTTATGACCTCACAAGTCCCATTTGGTTGGTGTGTCAGGAAGATGGCAGCTGGAACGGGACCGCTCCATCTTGTGTGCCAGCAGAGTGTGTGACACCCCCGTATCCAGAGCATGGCCGGGTAAACGTAACAGACACCTCCATTGGCAGCACAGTCACATACACCTGTGAGGAAGGATATGAGCTCGAAGGTGATCCGGTGAGGCAGTGTTTATCAGGTCAACTGTGGACTAATGATGCACCAGTTTGTCGCCCTGTTTCCTGTGGTGACCCAGGGCCTTTAACCAATGGCACAGCACATGGCGATGCCTTCGTGTACCATGAAATCCTCCACTACAAGTGTAATCCTGGCTTTGTCATCAAAGGTAGTGATAGTATTGTTTGTCAGGCAGATGGGAAATGGAATGGAGAGAAACCTCAGTGCAAGTCAGTGTCCTGTGGTCCCCCTAAACTCCCCAGTGATATCACTTTCAAAGGCAAAGAGTATGTCTACAACCAGGAGATTGAACTCATATGCAAGCCTGGTTATATCATTAAAGGCAAGTCTGCCAGTGTTTGTCAGGCTGACGGCACCTGGAGCCATGATTCCCCTACCTGCGTACCTGCCGACTGTGAGAAGCCATCTCCAGTGTCTAATGGGCAAGTTTTGGGGTCAGAGTTTGGCTTCAACGGTAAGGTTAATTATAGATGTGATGAAGGATTCACTATGACTGGAGATTCTACACGTGTTTGTCAGTCGGATGGGCTTTGGGATAAACCAGCACCTCGCTGTGATATCATCAGTTGCGATCCACCCGAGGACATCAGCCATGGTTTCCTCAACGGCTCAAGCTTCAACTACGATGACATAGTGGAGTATGTCTGCTTTGACGGTTATGAAGTTGTTGGGGACCCTGTCCTGCGGTGCTCCGCCCAAGGGTTCTGGATAGGCACTGTCCCTCAGTGTCGACCCTGCGTCTGTGTCTCCCCCGTTTTGAAATTCGGAGTGGTGCTCGGCCGCAATCGTGCCTGCGGTGACAGAATTCACTTCCAATGTGATGACGGATACAAGCTGCTCGGCCCTGCTCAGGCTGTGTGTGAGAAGGGTGGTGTGTGGAGCCCCGGGGTGCCTGTGTGTGGCCGCGGGAGGTGCACTGTCGCCCCGCCAACAGTACCAAACACTGTACTGCAGGGCGGCAGTGCCACCTTCCCAGACACCGTAATGTACAGGTGTAGACCGGGCTACGAGCCAAGGGGGTACCCACACATCTCCTGCGGAAAGGATGGTCGATGGGGTGAGCCAAGGATCACCTGCAACCCTGTGAGCTGTGGAAAACCTCCTGCTGTTGCCAATTCTCAAGTGCAAGCAGAGGCCTTCACCTTCCCAAACACGATCACATACAGGTGAGCACTACATTCGTATTGAAATATTTGAAAAAATCATGTGTTCTAGTCTATGACCGTGCATGTTGTTCCAGATGCGAAGAAGGGTACGTGCTTGCAACACGAACGGCTACTTTGTCCTGCCTCAGTGACGGGACTTGGTCCAAGCACAGCATCCGTTGCCGCGCAGTTCCCTGCAAGCTTCCTGCTAACCATTCCATTCCTCATCTGGTCGTCACTGGACAGGAGCTCACATTTGTTGGCAGCACTATCACCCTGTCCTGTCATGCTGGATTCTACTTGCAAGGCTCTGCTCTGGCGGAGTGTCAGGTATGAAACATGCTTGATTAAATCTGGACATGATTTCTATTGGGAAAAATAAGCATTTGATCCTAAAGCAAGTACTTGTGAAAAATAGTTGTTTGCAAGCACCGACCATTCTTGTATATGGTCACCAGTGTTGCACACATCTCAAGAGGGATTTGGGTACGCTCTTCTTTACAGGTACTCTCCATTCCTGAAGGTTTTTCCCGCTGTTGCTTGGGTACAGAGACTAGCTAGACTACTTTAGGATCTTAATGAGCTTCTCCTTGAGCCACTACTGTGTTCCCTAGAAATTGTGGACAATTGAATCTTTGTTAAAGGCGTATACTTGTCAGACCAAACTGACACTATCTTTTGTGTTATTAGCTTGGTGGACACTGGGCTCCAAGCATCGCATCTGTTTCATGTGAGCTGGTGGTGTGCGAAAAGCCCCCTGTGCTCTTGCATGGTGTGACCGAAGGGAAGAGCTACAACTATGGAGACTTTGTCATGTACTCCTGCCTGCCTGGCTTTGAACTCAAGGTTAGTCTTCGTCACAACAGGAGTGGCTCATGTTTTATTTATAAACAAGAAGCTTGTCAGTATTAATCATTTGTTGAGGCTCAAGTACGTTATCTAGTTACAGTTTCAGTTTGACTACGCAAGCCTTGCAAGTTGACGTAATAACGAATAAAAATTCCAGTTTAAAAAAAGTCATGTGACTTCCCTCCAACCCCTTATCATTTGATGAGCCAAAAAAGAGAGATGATACTTCCTTGTTAGGAACACCATGATAAAAAAAACAGTGTTGAGCCACAGGACATGCAAAGCAAAATTAATAATTAAAAACAGCCATATGTATACAGTATATGCCTTTATCAAGGGCAAAACTCTGAGTTATTGTGCAGAAATATGTAGAAATAACTACAAAAGTACATTTCATTCATTAAAAGTGTTACAAAAAGATCAGTTAGAATAATACATAATGTTGGATATAGAGAACATTGAAACCCTTTATTTATTGAATCGAATATACTGAAATTCCACAACATAGTGGATTTGCAAACAGCTAAAATTATGCACAAAGCAAACTATAATCTGCTACCCAAAAATATACAACAATTCTTCTCAACAAAAGAGGAAAAATGGAATCTTAAAATTTTTTTTTATTTAAAACATTTGTATGCACGTACAACACTTAAGACCTTCAGTATATCAGTATGTGGAATGTAATTATGCAATGGATTAGGGAAAGAAATCAACCAATGTTCTAATTTAATCCACTTCAAGAAACTCTTCAAACTTGAAGTGTTTACAAAGTACAAAGAAGAACCATGATAAACATTCTGAATTTATTTCATCCATCCATTATTTTTTTAGATTACCTTACTTATCTCTCCATACGAAATATAACTTACTTCACTAATTGTTATTATTTGTATTGTTATTACCAATGGAGTATATTGTGAATACATTGAGAAGACAAAGTGAACAAAAGTTTTAGCAACTGCTATGTAAAGAAAAAGGGGTAGGATTAAATAAGCTCTGCTTCTTCCTACTTCTTTTTGAACATGTTGAATAGAGAAACTGGAAATTGTAATGTATCATGTTGTATGCATGCCTGTTCCAAATAAACACAAACTCAACTCAACTCAACTTTGAGATCTGCCAATATAAGGATTTTATCAAGTACATGTCAGCAACCTCTGGTGGAAATATAAGCAAGATGAATTAACAAGAGTGTTTATTTCGTACATTTTTGTTACAATGCACGTTCGATCTTGCACTAATTTGCTCGTCTTAAGTTATCTGTTATACTGAAATCTGAGCTATCTGACTTCGAAGAAGCACAATAATCTTTTGCATGCATGTCCGATTATTGGAGACTGGTTTACAGGTGTAAATGTGAGTGTGACTGATTGTTTGTCAGTACGTGCCCTGTGATTGTCTGGCAACCAATCCAGAGATTCAGTTGGAATAGGCTCCAGCTCACCCATGAACCTAATGAAGACAAGCAGTATAGAAGATGGATAGATTAAAATAGCATATATATTTTTTTTTTGTCACAGGGGGACTCTGTCCAGACCTGCCAGGCAGACAAAGCATGGAGTGGCAGTCAGCCAGTGTGTGTTGGTAAGTTTAAATTCCAAAGGTAAAAAAATGAATGATGTAAAAGGGGCTGTTTGCAACCTAGAAGGCACTAACTTTCCAGTGTGTTGTAAACATTACACCCCTCCTTCCGGCTTTCAGCCCGTAATGAGGTAACTATACCCTTGCGTAACACGGTACGCGCTTTAGCTTTGTGTAATATCAACTAAGGATAGAGCATTCACACATATGGTTTTCTACACCAAAATGTATCTATTTATTAAACTTCAACTTCCTCTTCTTCTTCTCCAGATTTTGGCGTGCTCTACCTTCCACATTTTTCACCAACTTTAAACTGTTCAGCCTATTCGAGAATCATGGGTTTTCCCTTGACAAATTCCAAAACTACCCAGATTTCCCAGAATCCCAGGTTTTCCGGGACATTTTTCCCATTCAAAAGGAATTGGCCAATTCAACCTTCCACAATTTCCACATTTTTCAACCGATTCAAAAAAATTCTACCTTCAACACATTTCACCATCCTGGAAATTTAAACTTTAAACATTTTCCAATTTCAAAAACATTCAGGACGTTCCCAGAACACCTTCAAAACATTCCTCTTAATCAGAACCCCCCCAAAAAGTTGTTTTTTGAACTGGAAAAATTAAATTTTTTTGCGAAATTGCAGGAATTCCGTTATACCATTTTTCAATTCAACATAGCACTACTTTAACATTTCTTGATCGATTTGAAAAATTCCAATACCAACCATTTCAACTTATTCAGACCATTCCAGTTTTTTCCTGAAATTCCCCAATTTTTGGGGAAAACCCCATTGAAATCAATGGGACATTCTTCAAAGGTCCACAGCCCCCACATTTTTCATCTGATTCAAACTGTTCCAACTTCAAAATATTCAGCCTGTTTGGGATTTGTGTGCTCTACTTCAACAATTGCCCTGTAATGAAGTGGCTGAGATAAGCACCAGCACCCCCGCGACCCCAAAGGGAATAAGCGGTAGAAAATGGATGGATGGATGGATACTTCAACAATTCTAAAAAAAATTCCAGGATTTCAGTGCAACTTTAGCATTGGAACATTCACTCGCAATTCCTTCAGGATTTGCCTTATCTAGTTTTTTAGTAAAGTCAATCCACTCACGTCAGCTTTATTAAATGTATATGCTATCAAAACAACATTATTTTTATAGCTGATCTTTTTCTATATTTTCCCTTTGTTTTAAATTATATGTTTTAGACTTTCTTATGCCTCTGTTTTTCTATATTTATATTTGTTTTTGGTGTGTAGCCATAGGTTCGATTCTCGGGCTCGGGGTCTCTCTGTGTGGAGTTTGCATGTTCTCCCCTTGACTGCGTGGGTTCCCTCCGGGTACTCCGGCTTCCTCCCACCTCCAGAGACATGCACATGGGGATAGGTTGATTGGCAACACTAAATTATCACTGGTGTGTGAATGTGAGTGTGAATGTTGTCTATCTGTGTTGGCCCTGTGCTGAGGGTGTGCACGGGATTCCGCTCAAGTGCAACTGGAATAGGCTCCAGCACCTCCACAACCAGAGAGGGATAAGTGATAGAAAATGGATGGATGTGGTGAACAGCCCTTTGTTTTTCAACTGTGGTTGTTTTTAAAGGGATTTCTAGATAAATAATGTTGGTATGGTATTATAGGACTGCAAATTACTGGGTGCTTCTGCATCTGTCCTGCGTGTACATGTTAACGAGTCAGTGGGGAGTGACAAGCCTGAACGCCAGCCAAATTCCTCAAACCAATGAGGAATATATTTAGTAATTGCAAAAGATATAGATATTTCATAAAAATAGGTTCTGTTAAATGATAACATAAAATTGCTGGTGGTGCCCTTGTTCTATTTTTGGGGTAAAAAAAATAAACAAAGCGTCTTTAACTGACGCTTCCCTGCATATCATTCCATCAGCACAGTCCTGTGGGCCTCCTCCACCAGTGAAAAACGCACAGGTGCAAGTGACAGGGGACAAGTACTTGCATAACGCCAGCTTTGCGTGTGATGCCGGCCTGCAGCTGGTTGGCCCAAAGACACTCGTCTGTTTGGCTAATGGGACGTGGAGCCTCCCAGCGCCTACCTGTGAAGGTAACAACCAAACCTCCAGATTACAAAAAAATCAAAAAATGTCTCAGCTAAGCTCGATTGTATATGTCTTGTCAGTGTCTGAGGGCTGCGACGGTCCCAAACAGATGATGCATGGAAAGGTGCAGGAGCACAACCTGACCACTGGGCGCGCCCTGGAGTTCAATTGCGATAAAGGCTATGACCTGGTGGGAGACTCCCTAGTGATGTGCATGGGGGGCAAAACCTGGAGCTCCAGCTTCCCCTCTTGCCAACGTAAGAAAAGCCTAATTTTCTTTTGTTGACCATAAAAGACAATAGAAGACTCAGTGATGAATTACAAACCCCGTTTCTATATGAGTTGGGAAATTGTGTTAGATGTTGCTGAATTTCCCCCAGGAATCAATAAAGTACTTTCTATTCTATTGTATTCTATTCTATTCTATGTAAATATAAACGGAATACAATGATTTGCAAATCCTTTTCAACACATATTAAATTGAATGCACTACAAAGACCAGATATTAGATGTTCAAACTCATAAACTTTTTTTTTTTTGCAAATAATAATTAACTTGGAATTTCATGGCTGCAACACGTGCCAAAGTAGTTGGGAAAGGACATGTTCACCACTGTGTTACATCACCTTTTCTTTTAACAACACTCAATAAACGTTTGGGAACTGAGGAAACTAATTGTTGAAGCTTTGAAAGTGGAATTCTTTAACTTTCTTGTTTTATGTAGAGCTTCAGTCGTTCAACAGTCCGGGGTCTCTGCTGTCGTATTTTACGCTTCATAATGCGCCACACATTTTCGATGGGAGACAGGTCTGGACTGCAGACGGGCCAGGAAATGACCTGCACTCTTTTTTTACGAAGCCACGCTGTTGTAACACGTGCTGAATGTGGCTTGGCAATGTCTTGCTGAATGAAATAAGCATGGGCGTCCATGAAAAAGACGGCGTTTAGATGGCAGCATATGTTGTTTCAAAACCTGTATAAACCTTTGTTTGTTTGTTTATTTGTTTATTTATTTATTTCGGCAATCTTCACATAAAACAAAGAACAACAACAAAAAAAGAGAGAAAAAAAAAAAAAACACTCATTTGAGCAATGATTGAGCCGAAAGGGTGTAGGTTGAAGCAACGCTTATATAAACCTACCCCATCACAACAAGAACAAGGTTCAAAATATATAAAATCCAAAACATGCTTCACTTATATTACTTTTTTTTAAACATATATAAGCAACATATATGTAGCACACGTCTCATATACACAGTTTAACATTTAAATCAAACATATACATTTGTGGGCTTCACGGTGGCAGAGTGGTTAGTGTGTCTGCCTCACAATACGAAGTTCCTGCAGTCCTGGGTTCAAATCCAGGCTCGGGATCTTTCTGTGTGGAGTTTGCATGTTCTCCTCGTGAATGCGTGGGTTCCCTCCGGGTACTCCGGCTTCCTCCCACTTCCAAAGACATGCACCTGGGGATAGGTTGATTGGCAACACTAAAAATTGGCCCTAGTGTGTGAATGTGAGTGTGAATGTTGTCTGTCTATCTGTGTTGGCCCTGCGATGAGGTGGCGACTTGTCCAGGGTGTACCCTGCCTTCCGCCCGATTGTAGCTGAGATAGGCGCCAGCGCCCCCCGCGTTCCCAAAAGGGAATAAGCGGTAGAAAATGGATGGATGGATATACATTTGTACACTTATATACATATATATACATTATATATACACAATTTATTTAAATTCCATATAAAGTGGTAATATATACATTTTAATATAACCTATATGTATAATTATGAAATCATAAATTGTATTTATATACATATTATATATTATTGTCTTTCTAAAACAATGTTTGCTCTTCTTTCTTATATTTACTAATGATAAATGATTTAAAAAGCTTTTTAAACTGGTTTATGTTGGTGCTGTGTTTTATTTCATCCTTTAAACAGTTCCATATTTTAACCCCTGCTATTGTTATACTCATTCGTTTCTGCGTTGTTCTACAATATTGGATCTTAAAAAGTAGTTCTCTTAAATTATAATTCCCTTCTCTCTGTAAAAATCTTCTCTATAACCCTGTTGGAAGTGAATCTTTACTTGCTTTATAAATCATTTGGGCAGTCTTGAGTTGGATGAGATCTGGTAGTTTTAAATCAAATGTTTTTATAAATAATCCATTAGTGTGTTCTCGGGGTCCTGTGTTATGTATCAGTCTGATGGCCCTTTTTCGCATTATGAATAGTGGTTGGATGTTCGTCCTGTATGTATTTCCCCAAACTTCTAGATAGTAACTCAAATATGGTAAAACAAGTGTACAATAAAGAGTGTGTAATGTTTTTTGATTAAGAATGTGCCTTGTTTTACCCAGGACAGCAATACTTCTCGCCAACTTCCCTTTGATGTATGTAATGTGTGACTTCCAGCAGATCCTGTGGTCCAAGATCACACCCAAAAATTTGATTTTGTTTACTCTTTCTATACTAACATTGTCTATATATAATTTTACATCTATATCATTTCTCTTATTTCCAAATAACATAAAGTTAGTTTTATTTAGGTTTAATGATCATTTATTAGCATCAAACCAATTTTTTAGTTTACGCATCTCCATGGTGACGGTCCTCAGGAGCTGCTGCAAGTCCACATCAGAACAGAGTACATTGGTGCCATCCGCAAATAACACATATTTAAGGTTTTCAGTTACTTTACAAACATCATTTATATACATGATGAACATCTTGGGCCCTAAGACTGACCCCTGTGGTACCCCACATTTAATATTTAACCAACATGATTTTTTTTGTGATATCTGTACAAACTGCTTTCTATCAGATAAATAACTTTTTATCCATTCCAGAACAATACCCCTAAAACCATATTTTTCCATTTTTCTAATAAGAATACTATGGTCTACTGTATCAAAAGCCTTCTTAAGATCTAATAATACTCCTATTGTATATTTATTTTTATCAATACTATCAGTTATTTCTTCAATTAAATCTGTTAATGCTTGTGCTGTTGATCGATTATTCCTGAAACCATACTGCGTATCTGTTAATAATTCATTTTTTTCTACAAAGCCATCGAATCTATTTGTAAATATTTTTTCTAATATTTTGGAGAACTGTGGTAATATTGAGATTGGTCTGTAGTTTGTGAATAAGCGTCCGCCTCCCGCTTTGTGAATAGGAACAACTTTTGCAATTTTCATTAGTTGAGGAAATACTCCCATTTCAGCATTAATGGTGCCTTCACATGTGTAAGTTACCCATGCCTTGGGCACTAATGCACCACCATACCATCACAGATGCTGGCTTTTGAACTTTGCGTCGATAAAAGTGTGGATGGTTCGCTTCCCCTTTGGTCCGGATGACACAATGTCGAATATTTCCAAAAACAATTTGAAATGTGGACTCGTCAGACCACAGAACACTTTTCCGCTTTGCATCAGTCCATCTTAGATGATCTCGGGGCCAGAGAAGCCGGCGGCATTTCTGGATGTTGTTGATAAATGGCTTTCGCTTTGCATAGTAGAGCTTTAACTTGCACTTACAGATGTAGCGACAAACTGTATTTAGTGACAGTGGTTTTCTGAAGTGTTCCTGAGCCCATGTGGTGATATCCTTTAGAGATTGATGTTGGTTTTTGACACAGTGCCGTCTGAGGGATCGAAGGTCACGGTCATTTAATGTTGGTTTACGGCCATGCCGCTTACGTGTAGTGATTTCTCCAGATTCTCTGAACCTTTTGATTATATTATGGACCGAAGATGTTGATATCCCTATATTTCTTGCAATATCACTTTGAGAAACGTTGTTCTTAAACTGTTTAACTATTTGCTCACGTAGTTGTGGACAAAGGGGTGTACCTTTGCGGTTTAGCTCGGTTGGTAGAGCGGCCGTGCCAGCAACTTGAGGGTTGCAGGTTCGATTCCCGCATCCGCCATCCTAGTCACTGCCGTTGTGTCCTTGGGCAAGACACTTTACCCACCTGCTCCCAGTGCCACCCACACTGGTTTGAATGCAACTTAGATATTGGGTTTCACTATGTAAAGCGCTTTGAGTCACTAGAGAAAAAGCGCTATATAAATATAATTCACTTCACTACCTCGCCCCATCCTTTCTTGTGAAAGACTGAGCATTTTTTGGAAAGCTACTTTTATACCCAATCATGGCACCCACCAGTTTCCAATTAGCCTGCACACCTGTGGGATGTTCCAAATAAGTGTTTGATGAGCATTCCTCAACTTTATCAGTATTTATTGCCACCTTTCCCAACTTCTTTGTCACGTGTTGCTGGCATCAAATTCTGATTATTTGTAAAAAAAAATGTTTTATCAGTTTGAACATCAAGTATGTTGTCTTTGTAGCATATTCCAGTGAATATGGGTTGAAAATTATTTCCAAATCATTGTATTCCGTTTATATTTACATCTAACACAATTTCCCAACTCATATGGAAACGGGGTTTGTAAATAGGTGTTAATTTACAGTGCTTCTTTTGACCTATATGTTTACCTGAATCAACATGTTTTAGTCAACTTTAGTTCACTTTTTAAATGGCTGTGCAGATTTCCCCCAAACAGCCGTTGTCAAAAGACACAAACTTTAATCCAGAATTCATTCTCCTCACAGCCAAGGCGTGCCCGACTCCTCCAGGCTGGAGGGAGACAGGCGGTAGGAGCGAAGCCCGCAAGTTCTACGTAGGCCAGTCAATGCGGGTCAGCTGCCCCAAAGGCCAGCAGGTGAGAGGCAGTGGAAGCATCACCTGCAGACCCGACCAGACCTGGAGCTCCATCAGCACTGTCTGTGAGAGTATGTACACTCTGTTTTATTTAACCTTAAATATCAATCGAAATGGCATCTGTATTCAATGACCATTCATTGCATGAACCAGCAGTCTGGTTTGGAATGACCCAGTATGAACGCAGCCCTCCCTTGTTTTCTCTCACAGAGCTCTGTTCCAAACCGACTGAGCCTGCACCAAACACTGTCGCTTCTATAGCAACCGTTGTTATGTCGGTCTAGTTGAAGTGCACTTGTGTTCTCCTTATTTGCATGTGCCCGTGTGCTCATCTTTCAATTTCTGCTTAGGGTACAAGTGGGATATTCTCACACAATTTCATAAGGTTGACTGAGCTCTCTGGTGACGTGGTAAATTACTATATATGCTATAATAACATGGCTACAATTTTGTATAAATGATCAATTGTGCAGAACGTATGCACTTATAAAGAGTGTAAAAAATGTTTGCACATTTCCTGCAGTCAGTATTGTTGCTGGTTATGCCTTGATACTGTACTTATGACACTTTGTTGTGGTTTCAATTTCATAATTGTGATAGTATTTTTTTTACCGAAGTATTTAAATTTCCATTCTTTTCAACTTGCATGGCACTGAATACTAAATAAAAAAATCAAAAGGGGGTTTTGTTTAAGTGCTACTGTAATAATTTATCTAAATCAGATCAGGTTTAAACTTGAGGCATTATCTTTAGACTCTGTGTTTTTTAACCATATGGCTGGGGGCCATTGATGGACTCCGAGAGCCCCCTAAAGCAGTGGTTCTCAACTTTTTTCAGTGATGTACCCCCTGTGAACATTTTTTAAATTCAAGTACCCCCTAATCAGAGCAAAGCATTTTTGGTTGAAAGAAAGAGATAAAGAAGTAAAATACAACACTATGTCTTCAGTTTCTGATTTATTAAATTATATAAAAGTGCAAAATATTACTCATTTGTAGTGCTCTTTCTTGAACTATTTTAGAAAAAAAGATATGAAAATAACTAAAAAGTTGATGAAAAATAAACAAGTGATTCAATTATAAATAAAGATTTCTGTTACGTTTGGAACGCATATTGGATGCGCGAGTTGTCACCCCAAGATGCTGCAGGACCAGGACAAGGCAGAATTGCAGGTAGGAGCTTGTTTACTACAAAAAGGTAAAATAACACTGGTACAAAAAGCAAAAGAAACGGCGTGCCTACGCACGGGAAGTTAATGCTAAACTAGCATGCAGTTCAAAAGTCTAAGAAGCTAAGGCGAAACTTAGCACGGATACAAAGCAGTCCAAAAGTTGCTTGCTGAATGCATGGAAGCTAAGGCAAAACTTAGCAAGCAGTTCAAAATAGCGTGCCCAGCACACGGAAGCTAAGACTTGACTCAGCAAAGTACAAAGTGATAAACAACGCCAACGTGACAGTTGCTTACCGCAAACAAACCATCCAGACCGAACTCAGGTAGCAGGCAGGTTTAAATAATCAAGCAAACAATGAGAAACAGGTGTGCGTAAAAAGCATAGCAGGTGGAACAAATCAAGTAACCATGGTGACAAAATGAAACAGGAAGTGCTCAAACTAAGGGATCGGAAGAGTCCAAAAATAATCAAAACACACAAAAGGACTCAAGAACAAAAAGTATGTCTGATCCGGGAGGCGGATCGTGACAGATTTCTACACATAGAAGTAATCATCAACTTAAAGTGCCCTCTTTGGGAATTGTAATAGAGATCCATCTGGAGTCATGAACTTAATTCTAAACATTTCTTCAAAAAAAAAGAAATCTTTAACATCAATATTTATGGAAAATGTCCACAAAAAATCTAGCTGTCAACACTGAATATTGCATTGTTGTATTTTTTTTTCACACTTTATGAACTTACATTCATATTTTGTTGAAGTATTATTAAATAAATATATTTATAAAGGATTTTTGAATTGTTGCTATTTTTGGAATACTTTTAAAAAATCTCACTTACCCCTTGGAATACCTTTCAAGTCCGCCAGGGGTACGCGTACCCCCATTTGAGAACCACTGCCCTAAAGGGCCACCAAATAAATATCTGTTTCTCAGCTGTGGTTCGTATGGGCTGCAGCGATACTCAGTTGTAGTACACTTTTCCACAACTTGTGGCAGTAATGACAATATCAAACCAGAGTTGTGTATAAAGAGAGTATGGCCAATTAAACAAGAGTTGCCATCTTTACTACCAATAATGTGTGTGGATGTGTCCAGAAGCATGCAATTGCAGTTGTTCTGACGTAAGATTTCCTGACAAAATAAATCAAAATAATAAGTATAAATATGTGAAGCGACCGGAATAAGAATTAGCACCCCCAAGTCCGAGTCCATGGTTCTCGCCCGGAAAAAGGTGAGTGCCATCTCCGGGTTGGGGAGGAGACCCTGCCCCAAGTGGAGGAGTTCAAGTACCTAGGAGTCTTGTTCATGAGTGGGGGAAGAGTGGATCGTGAGATCGACAGAGGGATCGGTGCGACATCTTCAGTAATGCGGATGTTGTATCGATCCGTTGTGGTGAAGAAGGAGCTGAGCCGGAAGGCAAAGCTCTCAATTTACTAGTCGATCTACGTTCCCATCCTCACCTATGGTCATGAGCTTTGGGTCATGACCGAAAAGACAAGATCACAGGTACAAGCGGCCAAAATGAGTTTCCTCCGCCGGGTGGCAGGGCTCTCCCTTAGAGATAGGGTGAGAAGCTCTGCCATCCGAGAGGAGCTCAAAATAAAGCCGTTGCTCCTCCACATCGAGAGGAGCCAGATGAGGTGGTTCGGGCATCTGGTCAGGATGCCACCCGAACGCCTCCCTAGGGCTGGCCTGGGAACGCTTCGGGATCCCCCGGGAAGAGCTGGACGAAGTGGCTGGGGAGAGGGAAGTATGGGCTTCCCTGCTTAGGCTGCTGCCCCCGCGACCCGACCTCGGATAAGCGGAAGAAGATGGATGGATGGATCGAAGTATAAATATACAGGTAGTTGTAAACATAGTCCAGCTCATTAACTTACAATAAAATATGCTTTTATTTAATCTAAAATAATAGACCTACTCAGTGGCCTCAAGATTAGTGTCCGCCCTGAGATCGGTAGGTTGTGAGTTCAAACCCCGGCCGAGTCATACCAAACACTATAAATTGATGAACGTGGACCCCGACTTAAACAAGTTGAAAAACTTATTCGGGTGTTACCATTTAGTGGTAAATTGTACGGAATATGTACTGTACTGTGCAGTCTACTAATAAAAGTTTAATCAATCAAAAAATAAAATGTAAAAATGGGACCCATTATCTCCCTGCTTGGCACTCAGCATCAAGGGTTGGAAATGGGGGTTAAATCACCAAAATTGATTCCCGGGCTCGGCCACCGCTGCTGCCCACTGCTCCCCTCATCTCCCAGGGGGTGATCAAGAGGATGGGTCAAATGCAGAGGAAAAATTTCACCACACCTAGTGTGTGTGTGACAATCACTGGTACTTTAAGCATAATTTTTAAGCCGTATTTGATGCACTCTGCTGCTATATTCATGCAGTGTTGAGTGACCAGCAGGCTCCATAACCCGCATTCGACAGCGCAATAAAGTAAAATAAAATACACAGAAAGACCAAAAAAAATTACTTATTACATTTATTTTGCCAAAATCTTTATTAGCTTTGGACCAACCATCACGGATAAATTGTGACATTTGTGTGAAGTACGTCAACTGTGGTGGCTGCCTCCATTGTATTGATTGTAAAGACTTTGCTATGCCTGTGCTTTTAGACTTAGACAAACTTTATTGATCCACTATCATCTATTATTACACCCAAAATCTGGTTTATTTTACTTTTACAATCATCTATTTGCACTTGTGTTTGACTTTCTTTTCTGCTGTTACTGGATAACTTTATTTTAGTTTTACTGAGATTCGAGTATAGTCCATCCATCCATCCATCTTCTTCCGCTTATCCGAGGTCGGGTCGCGGGGGCAACAGCCTATGCAGGGAAACCCAGACTTCCCTTTCCTCAGCCACTTCGTCTAGCTCTTCCCGGGGGATCCCGAGGCGTTCCCAGGCCAGCCGGGAGACATAGTCTTCCCAACGTGTCCTGGGTCTTCCCCGTGGCCTCCTACCGGTTGGACGTGCCCTAAACACCTCCCTAGGGAGGCGTTCGGGTGGCATCCTGACCAGATGCCCGAACCACCTCATCTGGCTCCTCTCGATGTGGAGGAGCAGCGGCTTTACTTTGAGCTCCTCCCGGATGGCAGAGCTTCTCACCCTATCTCTAAGGGAGAGCCCCGCCGCACGGCGGAGGAAACTCATTTCGGCCGCTTGTACCCGCGATCTTATCCTTTCGGTCATGACCCAAAGCTCATGACCATAGGTGAGGATGGGAACGTAGATCAACCGGTAAATTGAGAGCTTTGCCTTCCGGCTCAGCTCCTTCTTCACCACAACGGATCGGTACAACGTCCGCATTACTGAAGAAGCCGCACCGATCCGCCTGTCGATCTCACGATCCACTCTTCCCTCACTCGTGAACAAGACTCCTAGGTACTTAAACTCCTCCACTTGGGGCAGGGTCTCCTCCCTGACCCTGAGACGGCATTCCACCCTTTTCCGGGCGAGAACCATGGACTCGGACTTGGAGGTGCTGATTCTCATTCCGGTCGCTTCAAATATAGTCTGTTTTTGTCAAACCATCTCTTTAATTTGTTAATTTCTTCTGTTATTATAAGTATTGACTTCAGAGTGTTCTGTTCTGAAAAAAAAACGCAGACATTGTGTCGTATGTTTACCGCGCACAAGGAAGTTTATTTTGTGGCTCTTCGATGTTCATTTCCCATATTTGTCTACTTTGCGGGTTGTTGGTAAAGTGAGGTAAAAGCTTTCCACAATTCTCTCGGGTCTAGTAGCCCCATGCTGTTGTGCAGCATTTAAACATGCCGGAAAACTAACGAGTACGCGCCGCAGACAGAGCATCAGCCACAGTTGGTAGCAGTCATGGCGATCTGTAACCACATGAGTGCCTTTCGACCAATCATTAAGGAGATTGCCTGAAACAGAGTTTGCCAAACTTTCTTTATACACGAGACTGTATCAAACAAACAGAAGAAGTCTTGAGCTAAAGTCATGGAGAAATTTCATAGGTGCAGAAATTATGACTAAAGTGCGAAAGCTGTATATTCATTTGCACTTTGATTGTATTGACTGTTTAGTTTTAAAAAACTCATTATTATTGTAGTTTATTTATATTGTATTGTTTATAACATCTCATCAGTCGTTTATGAGTCTCTTCTTATGCAGTATTCTTGGTTAGTACTTATTTTTCTATTTAGACTGACCAAAGCCTAAAGTGTATGTGTTAAATCAGGGTCTCAAACTCAATTTACCTGGGGTCATACTTGCCAAACCTCCCGGATTTTCCGGGACACTCCCGAAATTCAGCGCCTCTCCAAAAAACTACCGGGACAAATTTTCTCCCGAAATTCAGGCGGATCTGGAGGCCACGCCCCCTCCAGCTCCGAGCGGACCTGAGTGACGTGTCGACAGTCTGTTTTCACTTCCGCTTTCCCACAGTATAAAAAGCGTGTCTGCCCAATGACGTTATAACTGTAGAATGATTTTGGTTCTTGGTTTCTTATGTTAGGCAGTTTCATTAAAGTCCTCCCAGTTAGGTAATAACACACAACAACAGCAGTCACATTTTCGTCATTCGTTAAGCAGTTCGTCTGCTGTAAGCTCCAATGTTGTGAACTTGTGACACTCTTAAACAGGACAATACTGCCATCTACTGTACATAGAATAGAATAGAATGTAGACTAGAATGTACTTTTTTTTTAATTCAGCAACACAGTTCGCTCACAATAAACAATTATAATAATAAATAATATAATATATATAATATATTATATATATAAATATATATATAATATATGAATAATATAAATATATTCTACATATATTCTACATTTAAGTGCAGTCAAGGAACATATGCATTATACAGTCTGATGGCTGTCGGTATGAAGGACCTCCTGTGTCGTTCCGTGTTACATTTTGGAAGTCTGAGCCTTCCACTGAACGTGCTCATTCTCTCCGCAAGGTCAGAGTGAAGTAGGTGGGAGGTGTTGTCCAAAATGGTTAAAAGTTTTGCTAGACTTCTTCTCTGCAAGAGAGTCTAGCTGTGGTTAGAAAAATAGTGACAGAGAATACAACAAAGATGGACATTTCAACCCTTAACTCAACAATGAGTAGATGAGTGTTATGTGTGTGTATATGTGTAAATAAATGAACACTGAAATTCAAGTATATATATATACATATATATATATATATATATATATATATATATATACACATACATATATATAGTAAAATATATATATGTATATATATAGCTAGAATTCACTGAAAGTCAAGTATTATATATATATATATATATATATACTGTGTACATACATCTACTGATGCCTCTGGACACATCTTCAGTGATGTGCCTGGAATCATCGGGTGTTTCGGGTCTTTCAACATCATACACCCTCCTCCAGGTGACCCAGCAGGGGCTGATCAGACCCCAGCTTGTGTCCAGATGGCTAGCTAGCTACCATGACTCCATGGCTCTCCCCTTTTGAGCCACAGCCATCTTGAGGCCCTCTCTGCCGCATCGGTGGTACTGCGGATGGCTCTCCTCCTTCTCTCTCCCTCGATGCCCAAAGTGCTGAAGGCTCTGGTCAAGGAGCGGGCTGCAAAACCCCTGCATCCAACCTCAACTGGGAGGCACCTCACTCTCCAGCCAGCCTGCTGACAGTCACTGACCAGTCCCGCGTACTTGGAGAGCTTCCTCTCAAAGGCTTCTTCCAGGCGGTCTTCCCATGGGACGGTCAGCTCCAGCAGCACTACCTGCTTGGTGGACTCAGACACGAGGACAATGTCTGGTCGCAGGGTGGTGACTGCAATGTGGCTGGGGAACTTCAGCTGATGTTCAAGGTCCACCAACAGCTGCCAGTCTCTTGCAGAGGTTAGAATGCCCGCAGAAGTTTTTCTGGCAGGGGTTGGCTGCTCCCCAGCTCTGACAAAGGCGATGATTTTCTTGGAGGGTCGGAACTGCTTCGCCCACACAAGTCCTGCGCTGATGGTTTCAGCAATGGTCTTAAGGACTTGGTCATGCCTCCAGCGGTACCGACCATCTCCAAGTGCCCTGGTGCAGCAGCTGAGGATGTGTTCCAGGGTTCCTCGCTTGGAACACAATGGGCATGCTGGTGTCTCTGCTATGCCCCATGTGTGCAGGTTAGATGGGCTTGGAAGCACATCGTACACTGCCTGGATGAGGAATTTAATGCGGTGGGGCTCGGCTTTCCACAGCTCGGCCCAGGTCACTTTCCTCTCAACCGCATTCTCCCATCTTGTCCAAGCACCCTGTTGCTTCAATCCCACTGCCTTGCAAGTTCTAATTTCCTCCACTGCAGCTCTCACCTCCTCCTGAACAAGGCAGCGCCCTTCCTTCCCGCTGGTTTTCAATTGGGGAATTGGAAAGGAGCCTAGCCCAGCTCTGCCTCGAGTGACCACTCCCACCAGGCTTCTTTGACGCAGCCTTGCCTCTGCCTCTTGAACTGCATCCTCAGCCCTCCACTTCCTACCAGTCCTCACTTGGATCCCTGCTTTAGCCACCTTCGGATCTCGTGAGTCCCTGAGCTGAACCACTTCTCTGGCTCTTGCTACCTTGAACTCTTCCTCCAAGGATTTGAAGGGCAGTTGCAGTTTGTTGGTGTTCCCGTAGAGTGCGAGGCTGCTCAGGCTCTTTGGTAATCCCAGCCATCTCCGGAGGTGGCTACTGACCCTCCTCTCTAAGGTCTCCACTGTTGAGATGGGGACTGCATAGACCAGGAGGGGCCACAGGATCCTGGGAAGAATGCCATGTTGGTAGACCCAGGCTTTGAACTTTCCAGGTAGGCCTGACTTGTCCACGGATTTCAGCCAGCCATCCAACTCAGTGCAGGTCGACTGGATAGATGTGGTATCTCTCAGAGAGCTGTCAAAAACCTTGCCCAAGCTCTTGACTGGCTTCTCTGTGAGGGTTGGAATGGCTGTGCCTGTGATGTTAAACCGGAACTTGTCTTCCACCTTCCCTTTCCTCAGCACCATAGACCTTGATTTGGCTGGCTTGAAACGCATCCGGGCCCACTCCATCACCTTTTCGAGTCCCTTCAGAATCCACCGGCAGCCTGGGACTGATTCTGTCATGACAGTGAGGTCATCCATGAACGCCCTGATGGGTGGTTGCCGTTGTCCGGATTTCGATAGAGGCCCTCTGCACTCTGGCTCAGCAGACTTGGTGAGCATGTTCATGGCCAGGGAGAATAGTGTTACAGAGATAGTGCACCCTGTGATGATACCGATCTCCACCTTATGCCAACGAGATGTTATTGCTCCCGAGGAGACCCTCATCCTGAAATTGGTGTAGTAATCAGCAATGAGGTCTCTACATCTGCTGGGGACATGATGTTTTGTTAATGTGAGCTGAACCAGCTTGTGTGGAATGGAGCCGAATGCATTTGCCAGGTCAAGCCAAAGCACTGACAGGTCGCCCTTGTTCTCTCTTGCCTCTCGAATGAGCTGTGTCACTACACCGGTATGCTCCAGACAGCCTGGCATTCCTGAAATGCCTCCCTTCTGGACAGATGTGTCGATGTAGGTGTTCTGACCCAGGTAGGTACACAGCCGTTTGGAAACAGTGCTGAAGAATATCTTTGCCTCGACGCACAGCAGGGAGATGATGCGGAACTGGTCTAGCTGGGTGGAGTTTTCCTCCTTCGGGATCCACACCCCTTCAGCTACTCTCCATTGTTCTGGGATCCTCCCTCTTCTCCAGAAGATTCGCAGGATTTTCCACAGACGCAGCAGGATTTTGGGACAGTTCTTATACACTTTGTATGAAGTGCCACTTGGTCCTGAAGCAGAGCGTGCCCTTGCTCTGCGGACAACCTCCCTGACTTCCTTTAGCTGCAGTTCTGACATGTCAAACTGCACCTCCGGTTCAGGGGGGTCTATGAGGATGTTACACTCTCCCAACTCCTGCTCTCTTGCGGGGTCGCTGTACGTCTGCTTCAGATGTTGGTCTATGTCTTCCTGCGAGGAGGCAAGTTTACCACTGCGCTTCTGCCCCAACAAATCCTTAGTGAACTTGAAGGGGTTGGAGATAAAGGCAGCACGCTTGCGTGCCCTCTCACGGCGTCGCCTCCGATGCCACTCAGCCCGGCGAAGAACCCTGATCTTATTCCGCAGGATGCACATTAGCTGGGCCAGGCCAATACGTTCCTTATCTCCGGCCTTCTTGTATTGGGACTTCAGTGCTTTCATCTCCTGCCTGATGTTGTGGATCCTCACAGCTCTTTGATTCTTTGAGTAAGTTGTTCCGGAGCTTTTCTTCTCCTCCTCGCCGAATCGTTCAGAAGCGATACTGACAATGATTGTTGTCATAGCTTGGAGCTTCCCGTCAGCCTCTCCCTTTACCGTTGCCTCCAGAATTTGGTCGACATCGTCATCGAACTGCTTCCACAATGAGGTCATGCTAGCTGCTGGCCATTTGATCCGCCTCCTGTCAGATTTGATGCCCAAGGGATTAGTTTCCAACACTTGGAGGTTCCGGGCACTATGGGGTGACTCCGGGCCTGGCTCCTCCTGCGTCTCACCAGGTTGCACACCTGTGCGATGTGTTGCTTCTTCTCCCAACAGGCACTTCATCCTCGCTCGGTGGATCTTTAGGCCGTGGATGTTCTTGCAGACTTTACCGCATGTACACTGCATGCTCATAGTCGTTTGTCCATTGCTTGGGTCTGTTGCCGTTGTGTCCGTCCGACCGGGGTGCTCATCCTCCCCCCCTCTCGGGCACCCCTGGGGGTATTTTTCCATTAAGTTCATCGTAGCTTTGTTGGGAATCCTCCTCTCAGAGGACACAGATTGGGTTGCCAGCCCGTTCTGCCCCGGTTGCCGTCTCTCCGAGCTGTCACTGACTCTCCAGTAGTCACCACACTCTTCATGGTTGTCATCCAGTCTTTCCTGGCTGTCACTGATAACTCAGGGTATTCGCTGTGTACATACATCTACTGATGCCTCTGGACACATCTTCAGTGATGTGCCTGGAATCATCGGGTGTTTCGGGTCTTTCAACATCATACACCCTCCTCCAGGTGACCCAGCAGGGGCTGATCAGACCCCAGCTTGTGTCCAGATGGCTAGCTAGCTACCATGACTCCATGGCTCTCCCCTTTTGAGCCACAGCCATCTTGAGGCCCTCTCTGCCGCATCGGTGGTACTGCGGATGGCTCTCCTCCTTCTCTCTCCCTCGATGCCCAAAGTGCTGAAGGCTCTGGTCAAGGAGCGGGCTGCAAAACCCCTGCATCCAACCTCAACTGGGAGGCACCTCACTCTCCAGCCAGCCTGCTGACAGTCACTGACCAGTCCCGCGTACTTGGAGAGCTTCCTCTCAAAGGCTTCTTCCAGGCGGTCTTCCCATGGGACGGTCAGCTCCAGCAGCACTACCTGCTTGGTGGACTCAGACACGAGGACAATGTCTGGTCGCAGGGTGGTGACTGCAATGTGGCTGGGGAACTTCAGCTGATGTTCAAGGTCCACCAACAGCTGCCAGTCTCTTGCAGAGGTTAGAATGCCCGCAGAAGTTTTTCTGGCAGGGGTTGGCTGCTCCCCAGCTCTGACAAAGGCGATGATTTTCTTGGAGGGTCGGAACTGCTTCGCCCACACAAGTCCTGCGCTGATGGTTTCAGCAATGGTCTTAAGGACTTGGTCATGCCTCCAGCGGTACCGACCATCTCCAAGTGCCCTGGTGCAGCAGCTGAGGATGTGTTCCAGGGTTCCTCGCTTGGAACACAATGGGCATGCTGGTGTCTCTGCTATGCCCCATGTGTGCAGGTTAGATGGGCTTGGAAGCACATCGTACACTGCCTGGATGAGGAATTTAATGCGGTGGGGCTCGGCTTTCCACAGCTCGGCCCAGGTCACTTTCCTCTCAACCGCATTCTCCCATCTTGTCCAAGCACCCTGTTGCTTCAATCCCACTGCCTTGCAAGTTCTAATTTCCTCCACTGCAGCTCTCACCTCCTCCTGAACAAGGCAGCGCCCTTCCTTCCCGCTGGTTTTCAATTGGGGAATTGGAAAGGAGCCTAGCCCAGCTCTGCCTCGAGTGACCACTCCCACCAGGCTTCTTTGACGCAGCCTTGCCTCTGCCTCTTGAACTGCATCCTCAGCCCTCCACTTCCTACCAGTCCTCACTTGGATCCCTGCTTTAGCCACCTTCGGATCTCGTGAGTCCCTGAGCTGAACCACTTCTCTGGCTCTTGCTACCTTGAACTCTTCCTCCAAGGATTTGAAGGGCAGTTGCAGTTTGTTGGTGTTCCCGTAGAGTGCGAGGCTGCTCAGGCTCTTTGGTAATCCCAGCCATCTCCGGAGGTGGCTACTGACCCTCCTCTCTAAGGTCTCCACTGTTGAGATGGGGACTGCATAGACCAGGAGGGGCCACAGGATCCTGGGAAGAATATATATATATACTGACTCTTAACCACGCCCCGCCCCCAACCACCTTTACAACATTGGTGTGTTGCTGATGTGTTGCGCGATATACTTTTGGATAAATGACCATATGGTCAAAAAACTATATTTTCCTTGCGACTATTGTCATGCAGTCCAAAATCATGATTAATGTTAAAATTACTTTGTACTTTGATGGGAGACCGCATTGGAATATCAGGTCCTCTAAGCTTCCCATCTATAAGGAGAAGTGCTGCAAATTAGCTCGCGCTATGAGCACACATTGAACTGCTGATTTTTTTAGTTTGTCTGTGTTGTTGTGTGTCTGTCCCTATCAAATCAACTCTCAAATACTACTTTTTCGAATCCCTCTAATTCAGTGTTTTTCAACCACCAGTGTGCCGTGAGGTACAGCCTGGTGTGCCGTGGGAGATAATCTAATTTCACCTATTTGGGTTAAAAATATTTTTTGCAAACCATTACAGTCTGAAAATTATGTGTTGTTGTTGAGTGTCGGTGCTCTCTAGAGCCAGGCAGAGTAACTGTCTAAAGCTTCATGTCAGTAGGTGGCAGCAGGTAGCTAATTGCTTTGTAGATGTCGGAAACAGCGGGAGGCTGTGTGCAAGTAAAAATGTGTCTAAGGCTTAAACCAAAAATAAACAAAAGGAGATTGCCCCTAAGAAAAGGCATTAAAGCTTAGGGAAAGCTTTGCGGAAATAAACTAAAACTGAACTGGCTACAAAGTAAACAAAAAGAGAATGCTGGACAACAGCAAAAACTTACTGTAAAGCAAAGACGGCGTCCACAGTGTACATCCAAACATGACATGACAGTCAACAATGTCCCCACAAAGAAGGATAAAAACAACTGAAATATTCTTGATTGTTAAAACAAAGTAAATGCAGGAAATATCCCTCAAAGGAAGACATGAAACTGCTACAGGAAAATAAAAAAAAAAATAGAAAAAGTCACCAAAATAAGAGCGCAAGACAAGAATTAAAACACTACACACAGGAAAAGTGCAAAAAACTCCAAATAAATAAAGGCGTGATGTGACAGGTGGTGACAGTACACCTATTTTGAGACAAGAGCTATAGTGATGTATGGTTGCTTATAGTTTAAAGTCATATCCAACAATTACGACAACGACTTTTTACTGTCAACTGAGTTTCGTTTTTAATGATTTCTGCTGGTGGTGTGCCTCTGGATTTTTTCAATGCAAAAAATGTGCCTTGGCTAAAAAAAAAAAAAGGTTAAAAAACATTGCTCTAATTATCACCTGCTTCCAATTACAGCCCAGTCCTCACAAAAATAAACAGCTATGTTTAGAGCTTTTATGGTGACGCTTTAAACGTTGAATTCCATGGTTGTGTATCAAACGCAGAAGTGCGGCAAGATGGTGACGGTGACACACAGTAAAGCAGAAACAAGGTCAATTGACTGTTATTGTTACACTTTGGGGAGTTTGTGTTGTGGCATTACCTTAAAAGGCATTCTCAAAGCAAATTAGTGAGTAACCGGTGGGTCCCTTCTGGGCTGTTGTGCAGGGGTGTCCTGTGGCCCCCCCCTCCACGTGGCCAACGGGGTGGTGCGGGGGGCGGTGTTCCAGTTTGGGGACGTGGCCGTGTACTCGTGTTTTGGCGGCTACGCCATGGAAGGCATCGGAAGGAGCAGGTGTTTGGAGAACGGTACCTGGACGCCGCCCCCCACGTGCAGAGGTAGAGAGTCGGGTCTCCGCCTACTCTCGCCCTAACTCACGCCCTGACTTTTCCCTCCTTCTAATGTTCTTCACTTACAAACACCGTTTCCATATGAGTTGGGAAATTGTGTTAGATGTAAATATAAACAGAATGCAATGATTTGCAAATCATTTTCAACCCATATTCAGTTGAATATTCTACAAAGACAACATATTTGATGTTCAAACTGATAAACTTTTTTGGGGGGGAAATAATCATTAACTTTAGAATTTGATGCCAGCAAAACGTAACAAAGAAGTTGGGAAAGGTGGCAATAAATACTGATAAAGTTGAGGAATGCTCATCAAACACTTATTTGGAACATCCCACAGGTGTGCAGGCTAATTGGGAACAGGTGGGTGCCATGATTGGGTATAAAAACAGCTGCCCAAAAAATGCTCAGTCTTTCACAAGAAAGGATGGGGATGAGGTACACCCCTTTGTCCACAACTGAATTAGCAAATAGTCAAACAGTTTAAGAACAATGTTTCTCAAAGTGCAATTACAAGAAATTTTGGGATTTCAACATCTACGGTCCATAATATCATCAAAATGTTCAGAAAATCTGGAGAAATCACTACATGTAAGCGGCATGGCCGGAAACCAACATTGAATGACCGTGACCTTCGATCCCACTGTATCAAAAACCGACGTCAATCTCTAAAGGATATCACCACATGGGCTCAGGAACACGTCAGAAAACCACTGTCACTAAATACAGTTTGTCGCTACATCTGTAAGTGCAAGTTAAAGCTTTACTATGCAAAGCGAAAGCCATTTATCAACAACATCCAGAAACGCTGCCGGCTTCTCTGGGCCCGAGATCATCTAAGATGGACTGATGCAAAGTGGAAAAGTGTTCTGGGTTCTGACAAGTCCACATTTCACATTTTTTGGGGAAATATTCGACCTCGTGTCATCCAGACCAAAGGGAAAGCGAACCATCCAGACTGTTATCGACGCAAAGTTCAAAAGCCAGCATCTGTGATGGTATGGGGGTGTATTAGTGCCCAGGGCATGGGTAACTTACACATCTGTGAAGGCACCATTAATGCTGAAAGGTTTATACAGGTTTTGGAACTACATATGCTGCCATCTAAGTGCCGTCTTTTTCATGGACGCCCCTGCTTATTTCAGCAAGACAATGCCAAGCCACATTCAGCACGTGTTACAACAGCATGGCTTCGTAAAAAAAAGAGTGCGGGTACTTTCCTGGCCCGCCTGCAGTCCAGACCTGTCTCCCATAAAAAATGTGTAGTGCTTTATGAAGCGTAAAATACGACATCGGAGACCCCGGACTGTTGAACGACTGAAGCTCTACATGAAACAAGAATGGGAAAGAATTCCACTTTCAATGCATCAACAATTAGTTTCCTCAGTTACCAAAGTTTATTAAGTGTTGTTAAAAGAAAAGGTGATGTAACACAGTGGTGAACATGCCCTTTCCCAACTACTTTGGCACATGTTGCAGCCATGAAATTCTAAGTTAATTATTATTTGCAAGAAAATAAAGTTTATGAGTTTGAACATTAAACATGTTGTCTTTGTAGTGCATTTAATTGTATATGGGTTGAAAAGGATTTGCAAATCATTGTATTCCGTTTATATTTACATCTAACACAATTTCCCAACTCATATGAAAACGGGGTTCGTAAACAATTATGTCTTCTCTTTTTCTTTTCTTGTTAGTTGCATGCATGTGGCAGTAAGCGAGACTGCCATGACTTTGCGTCTCTCAGGAATTCTAAGAAAAAAATGTGACGAGTCTTTTAGTGGTCAATGCCTGCAAAGGGTGGGGCTCGGAGCTAACAATGGCCCTCGAAACTCTTTGTGGCAGCATTTAATGCGCAAACATGCCTCAGGCATGAAACTTACAACATGTTTTTGTGTGTGTGTTTCAGCGGTGTGTTGGCTGCGGTGCCAGAACGGAGGTGTGTGTCAGCGGCCCAACACATGTGCCTGCCAAGAAGGTTGGATGGGTCGACTCTGTGAGGAGCGTGAGTAGTTAGCCCTCATACACACCACAATAATGCCACTTGATGAGCAGGTTTTACCACACCTGGGTCCACAAAGAGCTATTTGTAGGTTTTTTTTACCAATAGAGTCTTAAGTAAGAGACAATGCAATAGAAAGTCAACTGAAAGGGGAACTACACTTTTTGGGGAATTTTGTCTACATTCACAATCATTATGAAAGACATGACTTGTATTTTTTTTGTGCATTCTAAATATTAAATAAACGTAAATAGCCCTTAATCATATATGTCTCAAAGGGCTGCACAAGCCACGACGACATCCTCGGCTCAGATCCCTCATCAGGGCAAGGAAAAACTCAACCCGGGGTGGTATAGCTTGGTTGGAAGAGTGGCCATGCTAGCAACTTGAGGGTTCCAGGTTCGATCCCTGCTTCTGACAACCTCATCACTGCCGTTGGCAAGACACTTCACCCAACCACTTGTCCCAGTTCTACCCACACTGGTTTAAAAAAATGTAACTTAGATATTGGGATTCACTATGTAAAGCACTTTGAGTCACTAGAGAAAAGCGCTATTTAAATATAATTTACTTCACTTCACTTCAACCCAATGGGAAGCACGTGAAATAATGGAAGGGAAGGCAGATGTGGGAACCGGTGCAAAGGATGCGAGTGGGTACGGTTAATAATCAATCAATCAATCAATCATGTGGGAATAATGTCCAGTCCATAGTGGGGCCATGAAATAAAATGGGAGCTCCATTATCCCACCCATAAAATCTTATAAAAAAAAAAAAAATTAAAAGAGCGCCAACCATACTCCATTTACATTTCGTGACTTAAATTTTAACTAATTATGAGTGAAATTGTTATTATAAGCGCTAACGCAGACAAACTATTTATGGCGGCGCCGTGATCACTACTGTGTCCCTATGTTTACATCATCGAGTGATCTGCTGTTTCCTCGCTTCCCTGCTCCCGGTAAGTTTATTGTCGATCATAAATGCTGCCTCTCACCTGAAATGTAGATGGCTGAGGATTAGGGTTGTTCCGATACCAATAATTTAGTACCGGTACCAAAATGTTTCAATACTTTTTCGATACTTTTGCAAATAAAGGGAACTATGAACAATCAGCTTTATTTTAACAAAGGATCTTACACTACCTAAAACACTCACAGTCAAAGAACAATTTTACAAGGTTAAAATATAAATTAAAAGGCATTAAACACATTTTCTTGTTGCACCCAAAGAACGTTTTACAATTTTCCATATTACATATAGTCTGCCATAACCAAGGATTAGGTTAGAATAGAACAGAAAGTCTTACTGACATATTAAATTATTCATTATTTATGCTTGCCACTCCTGGTCTGTGCTTTAAGAAAGATACAAATATTAATTAAATTCTAAAAACAAAACTATGGATAAATGTACAGAGATAAGCCGTGTAGCAGGTAAAACACACTTATTAAAGACAAAACACAAATTGTAAGAATTTGTTACAAAGATTAGTCATTTCAGTTGCATTAGTTGACTCTCGGCTGGCCTGGGAACACCTCGGGATTCCCCGGGAAGAGCTGGACGGACTGGCTGGGGAGAGGAGCGTCTGGGCTTCCCTGCTTAGGCTGCTGCCCCCGCGACCCGACCTCGGATAAGCGGAAGAAAATGGATGGATGGATAGTTGACTTTAAATGTTTACCTAAGTTTGAAGCAAATGTGGTAATACTAATCGCTACGTTTGGCGAGGCATGTCTTAAAGCAGTGGTTCTCAAAAGGGGGTACTTGAATTTATGCCAAGGGGTACGTGAGATATTTTTGAAATATTGTAAAAAAAGCAACAATTAAAAAGTCCTTTATAAATATATTTATTGAGTAATACTTCAACAAAATATGAATGTAAATTCATAAACTGTGAAAAGTAATGCAACGATGCAATATTCAGTGTTGACAGCTAGATTTTTTTGTGGACATGTTTCAAAAATATTGATGTTAAAAGTTCCTTTTTTTTGTGGAAAAATGTTTAGAATTAAGATCATCAATCCAGATGGATCTCTATTACAATCCCCAAAGAGGGCACTTTAAGTTGATGATTACTTCTATGTGTAGAATTCTTTATTTATAATTGAATCACTTGTTTATTTTTCAACAAGTTTTTAGTTATTTTTATATCTTTTTTTCCAAATAGTTCAAGAAAGACCACTACAAATGACCAACATTTTGCTCTGTTATACAATTTAATAAATCAGAAACTGATGACATAGTGCTGTATTTTACTTCTTTATCTCTTTTTTTCAACCAAAAATCCTTCTTCTGATTAGGGGGTACTTGAATTAAAAAAAATGAGGTTGAGAAACACTGTCTTAAAGCAGCTGTTGTGAGAGTAGCGTATGTGTGTGTGTGTGCTCCCTTAAAAAGGTGAGTAAGTGAGCGAGCAAGTCAGGGTTTGTCGCGGTAGCATGTGCAGGAGTGTTGGTAGCATGGTCGATGTCCGGTTGTGCCTTGTGGAAATTATAAATAAAGTGACCAAGTTGTAACTAATCGGCGGCCTCGTCATTCTGACCAAAGAGCGGAGCCTTACGGACCCATTAGTAAAGGTTTTGATTGATTGATTGATTGAAACTTGTATTAGTAGATTACACAGTACAGTACATATTCTGTACAATTGACCACTAAATGGTAACACCCGAATAAATGTTTCAACTTGTTTAAGTCGGGGTCCACGTTAATCAATTCATGATATAAATACATACTATCAGCATAATACAGTCATCACACAAGTTAATCATTAGCGTATATACATTGAATTATTTACATTATTTACAATCAAGGGGTGGGATCTGGGATCTGGGGTGGGGGGTTAGGTTTGGTTGATATCAGCACTTAAGTCATCAACAATTGCATCATCAGAGAAATGGACATTGAAACACTTGGTAGGATATGTACAGCAAGTACTGGACATAGTGAGATCAGAAAGCATAATAAGTATATACAGCAGAAATACATTTGATTATTTAAATTTGGTTATTTACAATCCGGGGAGGTGGGATGTGGAGGGGGGGAGGGTGTTAGTCTAGGGTTGAAGTTGCCTGGAGGTGTTGTTTTCGAGCGCTTTTGAAGGAGGATAGAGAAGCACTTTCTTTTGGGAGTGCATTCCACATTGATGTGGCATAGAAGGAGAATGAATTAGGACCTTCGTTAGATGAAATCTGGGTTAAACGTGGTTAGTGGAGCTCCTCCTGGTGTTGTGGTTGTGGTGGTCATTTACATTATGGAAGAAGTTTGACATGTACTTTGGTATCAGGGAGGTGTAGCGGATTTTATAGACTAGGCTCAGTGCAAGTTGTTTTACACGGTCCTCTACCCTGAGCCAGCCCTTTTTGGAGAAGTGGGTATAGGAGTGAGGTGTGATCTGGGGTGGAGTAAAGGGTGTTACCCCCGACAAAACATCGGCTCCCTTGATGACACCTATCGTAAATTGGATCCACTCCAGGGAAAATGCGAGCCAGTTTGCTTTTGAACGAGTGGACCGTGTGCCATGCACAGATCGAGGAGTGAACTTGTTTCAAAACCTGGTCATAGCTTGTAATCTTAAAGTGACTCAAAGAAGTACAGTAATTATACTTTTTGTCGTCAGTCCAAACAAGAGTTTCTGGTTTATTGTGTGTGTTCACCATCATCATTTTGTTTTTTGGTGTGTATCCAAATGTGACTGACTTTACGGGTGTGGTCTTCTTCTTTTTGTGTCCAGTGTCTGTCTGTTAACCACTTGACATGTCGGTGTGGCGTACCTATTACACCGATTAAAATGCAACAAAAAAAAAAAAAAACGTTCTTAACCTCTGATGTGGACAGAGCATTACTTTACAAATGATCTGAGGCTGCGTAAGTGCCACTAGCAGTGGGGGCACTGCAGCTCATTGTGCTAAAACATGAATAGCAAAATGAATGTGTCTGTCACATTGAACATACCCCAATTGTGTCCTGGGAATTAATTTTATGGGTCTAAATTACTAAGATCCAACTACCTCATGCTAAACAACATGGGCAAGCTAAAAAAATAGTGTGTATTATTAGTGGGCATGTTGCGTTTGATTTACCAAGACTGTCTGTGCAATTGAGAAGTGGCGCAGACCGCCTTATTCAAATGAGGATTTTGCGTGTACTATTCAAAGCGTCCCACGGAATTACTCTCTTTTATTGCGCATTCATGTTTTCATGCTACCTGTGTGGAGTTTTGCTGTTTTCAAACATGTAGGAGACATGTACCACTTTGTATGGATATTTTAGCATTAAAGCTTAAAACTATTAAATGACACCAAAATGCAATAATGAATTTTGTCCCAAGTGGAGGAGTTCAAGTACCTAGGAGTCTTGTTCACGAGTGAGGGAAGAGTGGATCGTGAGATGGACAGGCAGATCGGTGCGGCAATTTTAGTAATGCGGACACTGTATCGATCAGTTGTGAAGAAGGAGCTGAGCCGGAAGGCAAAGCTCTCAATTTACCGGTCGATCTACGTTCCCATCCTCACCTATGGTCATGATCGAAAGGACAAATCACGGGTACAAGCGGCCGAAATTAGCTTCCTCCGCCGGGTGGCAGTGATAGGGTGAGAAGCTCTGCCATCCGGGAGGAACTCAGAGTAAAGCCGGTGCACCTCCACATTGAGAGGAGGCAGATGAGGTGGTTCGGGCCTCTGGTAAGGATGCCTCTCGAACAACTCCCTCGGGAGGTGTTTAGGGTATGTCCGACCTGTAGGAGGCCACGGCGAAGACCCAGGACACGTTGGGAAGACTACGTCTCCCAGCTGGCCTGGGAACGCATTGGGAACCCCTTGGAGGAGCTGGACGAAGTGGCTGGGGAGAGGGAAGTCTGGGCTTCTCTGCTTAGGCTGCTGCCCCCGCGACTCGACCTCAGATAAGCGGAAGAAAATGGATGGATGAATTTCGTTTTAAATAAGTCCTTTTAATTATCTAGCAGCAATAAATTATAAAAGTATGTTGCTGAATAAACACTAAGTCTAATATTTATTTCTTACTGTCCAAAAATGTTGACACACACACAGGATTTTCATCCGTCCATCGTCTGTGCAGCGCAATCTCTGATCTTGCAGCCGTGCGTGGACCTGTCAGTTTGTACGTCCTTCTTATACATGCTAAATAAAAAGCAAAAAAGTGCTCCCAAAACGGTGATGAGTGTTGATAAATCACATTGCGTGTGCTAAATAATTATATTTGCGTTTTCTCCTCCCAGTATATTGTCAATTTTGATGATCTGCATATATTTTGCATATAATTGACGCAATCTACCTTGCACATGTTTAGTAGATCAGCTTTGCGTGTGTGTTATCAAGTTTGCACGTGTTTGGGAACCTTTAATAAATCAGGCCCATCGTGAGCACCATTGTTATGTAGCACTGCCTTAGTCTTCTTGGGAATTGAACTCACAAAGCCTCACTTTCTGTAACTAGACTCCTTTTCCACTCCTCCATGATGACATCACTGCGGAATGTTACACCTTTGTACCACTTCAGCTCTATTCAAATCAAATTGTTCTGTCTTTGAACATTAGTCACCTACTGTAATAAAAATGTGCCTACAGTATAAACTATAACAAAAACATTTAAACGAATTGATCACTGCTGTTTCTCCCACAGCCATCTGCATCCTGCCATGCTTGAACGGAGGGCGCTGCGTGGCACCCTACCAGTGCATCTGCCCCTCCGGGTGGGCGGGCACCCGCTGTCACAGTGGTGAGTTCCCATGTGCGCCACTGGCCCTTTAAGAAATACAGCACAAGGCATTTTCCCTGGAATTTCCTTTTGTTGTGTGTTGACAGCGGTGTGCTCGTCGCCTTGTCAGAACGGAGGCCGGTGCATCAGGCCCAACAGATGTCACTGTAGTCCAGGTTGGAGCGGGCACGACTGCTCCAGGTAAACTTTTTCAGTGAATTCGATAAGGTTTTCCACAAAAATTGCTAAAAGCTGCAACATGGCTTTAAACAAAAATAAAAGGTAGCAAGCAGCAGAGAATTGATTATGTGGACTGCTGCTTTTTCATCCCTCTGCTCATTTTGCATCAGAGGTATGTTGTCCAACAGTTTCTTCTCAGTTGTTACTTCTTTAGGTTTTGCACTTTTATGTTTCTCGGCAAGCTTATTTAATCTATGATGGTATCAAGGCATTTAAGAAGAATGGTCAAGGTTAACTCTGCTCTGAATAGACAATGGCCACTTTAAAAAGTTTAATTAAAATATAAATTGTTTATATAATGTTATAAAGAGGACAAAAATGATTACTCAATTAAAGAGGTTGAACTGTTCAATTGGGTTGTTACAAGAAACTCATCTAAATGACAAAGAACATGCTAAAACTTAAAGAGAGAGGAGTAGCTATATATATATATATGTATATATATATATATATATATATATATGAAAAGGTTCTCGGCTGTTACATATATTGTAATATTGTACATGGTAATTGGAATGTGTTGTATATATTATATAAAAATTTAATATATTAATATATTAGATACTGTATATATAATATGTAAATATTACATATGTTATATAGCTACTACGGTACATTTTTAGTATACTTTATATCTTTTGTTTCCGCCCTCTTTTTGTGCCCTGCGTGCATTATCCTTTCCATCCTTTGTAACTGAGCTACTGTGTGGAACAATTTCCCTTGTGGATCAATAAAGTTTGTCTAAGTCCAAAGATAAAAACCGAGGATGGATAATTCTTGTACTGTTTTTCAGCCCTGAATCTCTAATGTATGGAAGTTTAACGTTTTGAATGGAATTATGGAAAAAAAAATACAATTTTCCATGATATTCACTTTTTTGGGAAATGGTCTGTATTGCCACTATCCAGTCTCTCCAAAGACTGTTAAATCTCCTTATGTCCCTACCAATTTGGATCCAAGCAACAAACTTCAAGGAAATGAATAACATGAGTTTTACTGTTATTTGGCAACAAAAAAAAGGCCAGAGTTAAATTTACACAATTGACCAGTAAGAAAAAGCTTATGGGGGACTTGGTTGACCAGACTTGAATCTTTAGAATTGGGCAGGGGAGTGGAAAAAGCAAGTTCATGCCCTGAATTTTCACTGCAACCTTTAACGTTTTGCTCAAAAGAGTTATGGACCAAGTATAAAATGTTAAATACCTGGATGAAGTGCATCCAAAATTTTGTCAGTAATATTACACAAAAAAAAATTGTTGATCAGTCGCTACCAGATCTACACAAATCTCTTGACATTAGTGACTTTCCTGGGCAATCTGATACTAGGTTCTGGGAATGGGTTAGTAAGGACTACAGGCTTATAGATCATCTGTTTGAAAGGGGAATTCTAAAATGTTTTAATCAAATCTGAAAGAAACGTGGTTTAATTTTAGTTTCCTTTTTTTAGATTTTTGCAGCTCAGACACTAATGTCACATAAAGAATGGCCTCTTCTGGATCATGTTTTAATAAGGATCTCAATTGAAAGAAAATGTGAAAAGACAGTGTCATATTACAAGTATTTGCAGTCAATTTCATCGGAGAGTGCTCTTGGTGTGAGGGAAAAGTGGGAACTGGAAGTGAATGTAGTGATTGGAGAACAAGAATAGGAGCAAATTTGTGAAAATCGTCAAACTAACGAGCAGTCCAATATGGAAGAAAATTTAGTTCAAAGGTGAATGTGAGATATTTTAAAACATAAGTTTTTAATTTCAAAATTCAACAGAACCAAAACTAATTTGTGCTGGGGGCGGTGTGGAAAGATACCACACCCACATCTTCTGGGACTACCCCAACCCCAAAACATTTTGGGAGGGAATTAGGGGGGAACTCTTAAGATTCTCCACAAACATATTAACCTGGACCCTCTGTTCTTTGTTTTTGGAGCACTCCCTGAGGGCTATATGAGTAAAGACAAATTGTATATTTTAAAAAAGGTAAGAGTTACTTGGTATAAACCACTTCCTCTTACAGTAGGTCAGCAGAAGCAGAGAATTGTTAAGTTGTATACAATAGAGAAAATTACGGGAACATAGAATCTTACTACTAATGTGTTTAAAAGAAGATGGAACCTGTTGATAACCTACTTGGATTTGACGCTGTGTGATCAACGGATGGGTCAAATGCAGAGAATAATTTCGCCACACCTAGTGTGTGTGTGACAATCATGGGTACTTTAACTTTGAAGCTTTAAGGGGGCTCGGCCCCTTTGTGTACACTTTGGAATGTACTGTATGTCTCTAGATATAAATATTGCTAAACCATGTCAATAGGGTACCAGCTTTCAAGGTGTTAATGTTCACTGTTATTTTTCTTTAGTTTTATTTCGTAAAAAGATGTAAAGATATTACAGATTGTAAAGCTTTAAATATAAATGAATAAGTCTGTTAAAAATATTGGGAGTGCCATTAGTGAGAGGATTAATACTGCCACTATCGCACAAAGAGCTGTCTGTAATGTGCATGCCAATAAAATGTCAAAACATTAACTTCTGTATGGTGAGATCATAAATATGTAACCTTCTATCTTTCCAGGAAACGGCGGTCAGGATACTATCACTTTTAACTGTTCTTGTCCTCCACATGAATCATCATGCAAAGGGGGAATCTGTTACTGACCCTTCCAAATCATCTCTTCCAAAATGTTTTGTAAAATAAAGCTGTATTTTTTCATATAAAAAAGAACCAACAGTATTAAACATATGCTGCTATGTACTTGTACGATGTGTAAAAATGATGTGTTTGTCTGGTGTATGTATAAACTATTTTTTTTTTTTTTTTTATTAAAAGCATACAATGCCATTGATTACTTGCTTTTGACACAGCTGTCTATTAATGTGCATTAGGACAAAATAGGTACCCAGGGCTTTAAAGTTATGCTTTATTAAATCCACCTTGTTGGAAAGAATAATGCGGAAAAGTGTCCATGCACTGAATTATGTTACATGGAATAAAATGTTGTCTTTACGGAATAGACGACCTGGTCATTGTACATATGTGGATGTTGTTCTTGGCGACTACAGAGGACAAAAAACAAGGCGGTTTCTAAGAAATAACTTTTTCAGTTTTTTTCTTCTAAGTTCTATACTTTGACAGACATTCTAAAAGTTTGTCTTTGTTTGCGCCAGAAAATTCAGACACCTGTAAGAATGAAAAAATATAGATAAATAACTACAACAGCTGTTGACAAGAACATTGCACACAAAGTGTCAACTTACCAATTCTCCATTCTTGTAAAAGTGGAATGTGGGCATGCAGCTGATTTTGAGGTTAAGGCTCACATCCTGAAAAAGTACAAATGGACATCAGAGAAGCTACAAACTTAAAATGGTGAGCTACTATTTTTCCCGAGCCTGACATTCTGGTAGTATGTTGAGGTTTAAAAAGTGGACTGACATTTAAGCTAAAGTACCAACTTAAAGATAGACACCTACCTCGCAATCGTCCACGTCAACTTTGAGAAAAATCACATTCTTGTTTGCAGGGTTTTGCGATTCACTCTGTGAGACAATCCATCCGTGAGCAAAGAATCCCACACAGATAATGTTTAAAAAGGCGTATTCTTCCGCTTACCTCAAAAACCGGCCCCATCATTTTGCAGGGTCCGCACCATGTGGCGGTGAAGTCCACTGCCACCAGTTTGTCTCCAGCCCCCTTCAGAATTTGTCGGAAATCATCCTAGCAACAAGAGAAGAGGCTTATTGCAAAAAAACAAAAACAAAACACCTTGATTTTCCTTTCAGGTAGCTTGATGCAAAAGAATATCCCGTTTATAAAGTCACTAACTTCGTTAATGACTTAACACTAACTTCACTGTGTTGTACGCAAAGTGCCATTTTTCCTACTCGTAACGGGTAGGAAAAATGGCACTAGTGATGGGATCGGCAGTTCTTTTGACTGTACTGAATCACTAGAATCAGTTCCTTAAATTGATTCGTTCAAAAAATGTGTTCACCGAATCCCCAGCCCCATACCCCCCCAAAAAAGGTGTGCAGGTCGGTGAATCATGAGTCAGTCAGTAACAGCTTCCCCAGCGGCAGAGCTCGGTGTGTGTCAGTTCGCGAACGACACAAGCCCTCAGCACTCAAGAACGACTCGCACAGTGACTGAACAAGATCTTTAATGTAACGTCCTCCTCCGCGACACAGTCAGTTCTCTGTGTCAGTAGGTTCGCGAGTCCTGAGAGCGAGAGCGTTGTCGTTCACTGAGTGATTCATGTCGTTAATCCGAGGTGAACGAATCGTTCGCTCAGTCCCTCCCACCTCATGGCTGCTTCGAGGGGTCAGTGAGTCACAGAATGCGCCAGTCCCACTCAACTGAACTGAGAAAGGAACGAATCAGTTCATGAAGTGATTCGGTTCAGTAAGTACACTAAAAAGATCCGTTCGTTCGAACGAATCGTTCGCGAATCGACACAACACGAGTAACTCGTTCCATTTACATTTAACGCAGCACCAAACACTGCGTTGTAGAGTGAGGAGTATTACAGAAACTAAACGTCATTTATTCGAGGAAACCTAACAAAAAGTATACAATATTGTAGAACTTAATATTTAGCTACGAATAGTATAAAAGTATAAAACTTAAAATCTCAAGAGTTTAAACGAAACAAACACATAGCCTCCTCGTGGCTTTTCATTGATTCACGTTTAACTTATTTTGATATTATTACTAAATAAATATAAACATTTTAAATAGCACTTTAGGCTACCTGACGTGGTAAAAAGTTAGCCATGTTTTTGGTTACACAGAGTTAGGGAGCATTAGCAAATAGCACCGACACTACCGAGTGCCGCCTGCCCGGGCGAGGCCTGCCCTGCTCGGGTATTCACCCCCTCTGAGACGGTGCTAGCAAACACGATGCTGATATTTTATTTGAAATTTGTGTGAACATACTGCAGACTATTTGGGTTGAATTCAGATAAAGATAAAAGTTATTACAACACATATGTGCTCCATAACGTTGTAAATATTAACGTGGGGGGGGGGGGTGCCTATGCAGCTTCTAAACGGTAAGATTTTTTTTTATTAACGCTTCTGAAAGTTGTAGCGAAGAGGTGGAAAAAAACAACTTACCAAATCTTTAACTTCGCGAACCATGGTGACTGTTGTTGCAATGCGCCTCCAATGTGAAAGTGACACTGAACGGAAGAGGAAGAATGGTTTCTTTTGACGCCTTGTGTACACTGTCCAGCGTCAAGAGCAAGGAAAGCTACAGGCGGAAGCCAATTGGTAACTTCAATAAATAAAAGCCCAACTTATTATTGTTAATACATGTTCGTTTTATTTTGGCATTTGACCAGCTTGCATTCCTGTTCCGCTTTAGACCAAACACTTCTTTTTTCACGCACGTTTTTATTTTGGCATGTCAAACACTGTCATTGAAGGGTGCATATGGTCATTGTTTTTAAAGTACTACACGTATTTCTTAACTCACTATTTCGTGCCAGAAAAAAAATAGTTTTAGTTCAAGTCAGAATGACTTGACAAATTCTGGAAAATGAGTAAGAACGCGCCCCTATTGTGATGTGTTTGTTCTGATTGGGGCATTCACGATCGGTCCACGCATGCGCGAAGGCTACGTCTCTTCCTGGACTTGCAGTTTTTTTGCGACAGTGCTTCGGTTGCGTCATCCATCCATCCATCTATTTAATACTGCTTGTCCCTTTTTGGGTGTTCTGTGATATTTTAATATTTTATTAATCCATTCATAAATTTATTAATGTGACTTAACAAACAGTAGACTTTAAAATTCACATTATTGTGAATTGATGTAAATCAAGTATCAAAAAAAGATTTATTACTTCGCCATTTAAGGCTACTGAGCAAAGATATGTACTGTTTCAAAGTAAATACGGTATTATTAAGCAAAGTTTGGTTTGTATGTAATCTTGTATATGACATTGTTATTCAAATAAATATTACACAAAACGAAAACCATGGTAACAGTAACGGAGCGTGCCAACATTTTGTTTTTAACTTGTATTTATAAATGTCAACATTTACAATCAAACAGACGAGAAACAATAATCAAAATAAGTACAAAAACAGTACAAACAGTACAAAATAAAACAGCGCCAGGGGGTTGTAAATTCAATGTAACAAAAATAGAATACAAAAAATATACATATATAATAAACAAAGTGAAAACACATAGGCTCACTCAATTTCAGTTAATAACATAAATTTGGAACACAGCATCATCGTTTTCACAGCTTTTTTGTTGTTAGAGGTAGAGAATGTTTTAATGTAGCGCGCCAACATTATTACCATAAAACAAGTTGATAGAAGTGACTTCGTAATCGCACATGCATGGACCGTATAGCCACATGCATTTCTTAATTTTTTTTGCCATTCATTTAAATCTTTTGCCACTTTTAAAATATTTTAATATTGGCATTTCTTTTCCTCAAATTTGCCTAAAATTGCCATTTTTCACTAAAATGCTAGAGGTTACCAAGTTTCAGAAAATTACAAAAATGAGACTTTAGTGGCACGTTTGAAAGAGAAGGCCTTTTTAACACCGATTTGGTAGGTTTTAACTGAGATTTATATTCAAGGCTGATGTTCTCACCTTCAGCAGCTCTCCCAGCACTGCGGCCTCTCAATGCTAGTCCTAATTAACTAGAAATTTGAAATTAAAATCAGCTCCACTGTTTCCTCTGCTGACCCTTCTGTCTCATCTTCAGCATCTGTTTTCTCAATTTGTATCGCTCGTACATCTCCATCCTCACTGTCCTCTATCTCTTCTAAACGCTCTTGATCTTACAGTGTTGTCAACTCCTCAGTAAGGAAAGTAGTTATTGGCTGTCATAAAAGTTGCGAGATGACATTGTTGCCTAATTTGCATAATTGATTACAGTGGACGCGGTTGAAGAGAGAAATTAGTGCAAAAAAGGGCAAGATGTAAAAAGTGAGTTAAAAATGAAAATTGTGATTACAATTGTAAATTAATTTTCTTCTGTAAATGTTAGGTTAGTTGTCTGTGTTGGCCCTGCGATGAGGTGGCGACTTGTCCAGGGTGTACACCGCCTTCCACCCGAATGCAGCTGAGATATGTTCCAGCACCCCCGAACGGGACAAGCGGTAGAAAATGGATGGATGGATGTATTTGTCTTTGTTCTACATCGTAAAATGTTATCAAATATGGTCAAAAGACTGAAAGGTTGAGATATTCACAAACAAACCGAATCTATTGATTGGCTTATTAACATGAACAAATGGCTTGTGTTTATTTGAAGCGCGACAGTGATTAAAAATGTACATCTCACACTGTAAACCCAGACAGGAACAGCGGGACTTTGGCACAGAGTGGGTGTGCGTCTTCTGTCCGCTCTGACTGGAATGGACTTTACTGTCATTGCTCTTAAAAGTACAACAAAATGTGTTTCCAGTACGAGCTGTCTAAGAGCAGACATTCAGGTGTCAGGGAGGAAAGGCTCAATTGCCGCTTGTACGTTAAGGACATTAGAGTGATACGTGCTTCCATGTCTCCAAAACATCAAAAACAAAAGTAGTTGCTTCTGAGAAAGAAAGTCACAAAGAGGAGTTGGAAAGGTACTAGATTGAGCGAGAACGTTGCAAAGTTTGACAACACTGCACTGAGGTGTGTGTGTGTGGAAAAAAAGAGACGCAGAAACATTTATGGATTGGTTGTTTTGGTCAGTTAATCAGTTACTCAGCTCTGCTAAAACCATATACATACACTAAACTTTTTTAGATTTTTGTGTTGTAGGTGACCAAGCAAATTAGTTAGTGTTAAATCTAATACTTTATTATTAATGGAATCATTTAATAATAATAATATTCTAACCGCAGGTCACAAATGGCCCTGGGCTGCACTTTGGATACTATAAACAATGCGATCATTTCTGTTAAAATATCATCTGGCTTTCATTCTAAAATTGTTATACAAACCATGCAGGACACGTCAAATATTTCTGTTCCCTGCAAAGGTGTCTTTCTATGGTAACAAGAGTGTGTCAATATTAATAATGTTGGATAATGGTGTGCATGTAAAAAAGTTTTTTTCTTTTGATGTACTGACCTGTAAATGGTAAATGGGTTATACTTTCTACCTTCAAGGTACTCAAAGCGCTTAGACACTATTTCCACATTCACCCATTCATACACACTGATGGCGGGAACTGCCATGCAAGGCCCTAACCACGAACCATCAGGAGCAAGGGCGAAGTGTCTTGCTCAAGGACACAACGGACGTGACGAGGTTGGTAGAAGGTGGGAATAGAGTCAGGAACCCTCAGGTTGCTGGCACGGCCACTCTCCCAACTGGGCCACGCAATAATGTACTAGCTATCTAAATACACTGAAAATGTGTGTTGTTTGTGCTTTGGCGTCATCTTTTAGGCAAATGTTCACTGGAGATGCTGCAGTGCCCTTCTGTTTAGACTGAGATTTGAACCCGAAGTTATAGTGCTGTTCCGTCTTCCAGGCGTCAATAGAGTTTCTACTTGTATGAATTCGTCATTCATCACTCTGAGCAACGTATGTAAGTTTTAGAATATAACTAAAACAATGTATACTAACTAAACCAGTGGTTCTCAACCTTTTTTCAGTGATGTACCCCCTGTGAACATTTTTTTAATTCAAGTACCCCCTAATCAGAGCAAACCATTTTTGGTTGAAAAAAAGAGATAAAGAAGTAAAATACAGCCCTATGTCATCAGTTTCTGATTTATTACATTTTATAACAGTGCAAAATATTGCTCATTTGTAGTGGTCTTTCTTGAACTATTTGGAAAAAAAGATATTAAAATAACAAGTGATTCAATTATAAAGATTTCTACACATAGAAGTAATCATCAACTTAAAGTACCCTCTTTGGGTATTGTAATACAGATCCATTTGGATTCATGAACTTAATTCTAAACATTCATTCATAAAAAAATACATTTTTGAATTGTTGATATTTTTAGAATATTTTTCAAAAATCTCACGTACCCCTTGGCATACCTTCAAGTACCCCAAGGGTACTCGTACCCCCATTTGAGAACCACTGAACTAAACCGTCCCATGTGTTATGTCCGAAGGAGTGTTTTCTTGCATATCTGTACATGCTATCATAACGTAATAAAGCTAGCGTCGTTAGCATTTGCTAATACGCTAACATGTTTACAAGTGTCTGTGTTATTAACTTACAATTGCATTCTTTTTGTATTGTTTCAGTTCAAACAAATCCTTAGTAAATTCCTCAGGAGGTCACCATGGAGTTATTGAGTCTGTTGATTGGAGATCAAGCAGATCCAACCTGCTGATTAGAGAGCTAGCTTACGCTGCTAGTGCGTCCATGACGATGACTTCTGTTTTGTTTGATCAGCCGTTTTACTGCGGTGTTACAGACACCGTTTGTAAACCAATAAGTTATTTACAAATATATTTCCATGTACTGTAAATGACTCATTTCGCAATGAAAAAGGAGGATTACCTCCAAATTCCTCAGGACAACCAAAATCATCAGCTCGGAGGTAAATGATTAAAATCTCCCAAATAGAGAACTATGTTTCAAGCTGAAGTAGTTTAAAAATTGGAGAATTGTGAGCTTTTGTTTTAAAATTACACGTCAATGTTGCTGCCAATTATTGATCTATTTGTGGGCCTAATAAGAAAATACTCCTTTAAAAAAACAACAACAGTAGTTTCAGCCTTTCTTCGCAAGAGCCCAAGATAGGCCTCGGGGATTGCCTTATGTCTCACAGCTGTCTTAGTCACTTGAAGTGAGGGGAAAAAAATATGAGTCATTTTATTGAAGTAATTTTATTGGAAATTTAAAATATACTGTATAGATTGATTTTGATACTTTAAATTAATAGTTTCCACAGCACAACATGTGTGGAGCAGATTGTGCTGCTCCACTCAGCTGTAATCGGGCACAATAGCAGCTAAACTGCATCTCTTGTAACTATAGCGACGATGCTCTCATCTCCGCAGCTCAGTGAAATTCAAATCAGTCTCAAATTACAGGCTTGAAAATTTCCAGATCAAACAAGCTCGGCCATGCAAAGGTTTGTTTTATATTCATATTAAAAAAAGGCCAATAGAAATGGAAGACGATAAAAAGCATATGATAACATTATGTTGGTTAGTAGTCCTTCATACAATGATTAATACTGTTCATCTTTATGGTTCTTGTGTTCCGCATTAGACTTCCACAATCGTCTTGCCGGTGTTTTCTCCTTGCAGCATCCCCATAAAAGCGGCCGGCATGTTTTCAAAGCCCTTTGTGATGTGCTCCCGATTCTGCAGTTTGCCCTGTAAAGAGGATCAAGGTAGAACTGAATCAAAATATCTAACTTGAAAAATACACAGACATATGGACACAATGCTGTTTTCCCCCTCAACATGCGGACAAACCTGTTTCAGCCATCCCATCAGCCTCCTGAGGGATTCCGGGTTCTTTTTTTCCCATCTGCTCTGCATGAAACCCTCCATCTTGAGCTGCTTGACAATCATGGTCATGTGTGGAAATGGTCCTGGCAAGACAGACAAACATCATTAAGCGGTAAAGCTTTTGATTTAATTCACATCGTTTAGTCCTACTAATTTCGACGGTTCCTGAACTCACCATAGTGTGGACAGTGACGCAACAGTTTGTTTACATGTAAAATCTTCCACTCCTTTGTTTCATTTTGTCCACCAAAAGTTTCATGCAGGTGCACTTTGTTGATGTTATTGACCAGTTGGCAAGCTAATCAGGCTATTTAGGCTAGCTGTATGTACATATTGCATCATTATGCCTCATTTTGAGGTATATTTGAGCTAATTTAATTTCCTTTACTTTCATCCTCTTTGTATATAATTTAGTGTTGCATGTCTCATGACACATTATCTTTAGGTAATAATGGCTGCATTCAGATAGTTGTTTGTGTGCCATGTTGTTCTAGACCACAGCAAACGTTACCCAGCTTGCCAAAGATTGTAATACATCTATTAAAAGAAGACAGCCTGCCGTTTCATTTAACATGGACACACACATCTTTACCTTTGAAAGTAATTTCCAGGAGTTATCTCACCTTCTGAGTAGCCTCTGATATAGTAATGGTTTCTAATGTTGTAAAAATGTGCAGAAAAAATAATACATTTCTGTCAACGAAGATTTGCTTCAGCCGGCGACACATAGTCATTTTAATAGTAGGCCATTAAAGCTAATATAGACACTTAGGTCATGTGTTGTCTTCATGATATGACTGTTGTAAGGCTTTCATTTTTTGCGGCTCCCGACGGATTTGTTTTTTGTGTATTCTGTCCAATACGGCTCTTTCAACGTTTTGGGTTGCAGACCCACCCGTAAGACTGTACAAACAGAATCAGATTATTATATCCAAATGATGGGGGCAGGACATTAGAATATTTTGCTTCTTTCTGGCACCCACCATATTCTGTTTTGTATTTACTTTGTTAAAATTATGTAGCGGTTGTTGTGATGGAAATAAAGTGTAATGTGTTGAAGTGCATGTCTCCTTCGGTGTTAGCAGTAAAATGCCGCCCTCTACTGGAAAAAGTGGGATAATATGTAAAGGTGTCGCCTCAGATTGTCAAGAGCAGTGTTTTTTTCAACCTTTTTGAGACAAGGCACATTTTTTTCATTGAAAAAAATCCAGGGTTGTGTGCCAAACTTGTCACTTATTAGCAATCCAAGCTTAATAAATCATATCAAATCAAGTTTATTTATAAAGCACATTTAAATTTTACCACAGGGTAGCCAAAGTGCTGTACAATGTGCAGGTTAAAAGATAACACAAGAAAAAACGAGCAAACACAGCATAACACAAACAGAGCACAATAAAAAATAATGATAAAATAAAATAATACAACAAAAAAAGTGTATGGTCTTTTTCTGCCTTTTATTCTTGCTCTTACTTTTTCCACTTCCAGGTGTCCAATACACAACACGTGTCATCATATCCTGTGTCCCCCGCCCTTAAGTCATACTTGCCAACCCTCCCAAATTTTCCGGGAGACTCCCGAATTTCAGTGCCTCTCCCGAAAATCTCCCGAGACAATCATTCCGCCAAATTTCTCCCGATTTCCAGCCAGACCTGAGTGAGAACAGCCTGTCTTCATGTCCGCTTGTCCTCCATATAAACAGCGTGTCGGCCCACTCACGTTATAACATCTATGGCTTTTGGAACTCAGTACGCAACTGCACACACACAACAAGAAGGAGACAATAATACAGTGGGGCAAAAAAGTATTTAGTCAGCCACCGATTGTGCAAGTTCTCCCACTTAAAATGAAGACAGAGGTCTGTAATTTTCATCATAGGTACACTTCAACTGTGAGAGACAGAATGTGGAAAAAAAATTCAGGAATTCACATTGTAGGAATTTTATAGAATTTATTTGTAAATTATGGTGGAAAATAAGTATTTGGTCAACCATTCAAAGCTCTCACTGATGGAAGGAGGTTTTGGCTCAAAATCTTACGCTACATGGCCCCATTCATTCTTATCTTAACACGGATCAATCGTCCTGTCCCCTTAGCAGAAAAACACCCCCAACGCATGATGTTTCCACCCCAATGCTTCACAGTAGGTTTGGTGTTCTTGGGATGCAACTCAGTATTCTTCTTCCTCCAAACACGATGAGTTGAGTTTATACCAAAATGGATACATGGATGATACAGCAGAGGATTGGGAGAATGTCATATGTTCAGATGAAACCAAAATAGAACTTTTTGGTATAAACTCAATTTGTCGTGTTTGGAGGAAGAAGTATACTGAGTTGCATCCCAAGAACACCATACCTACTGTGAAGTATGGGGGTGGAAACATCATGCTTTGGGGCTGTTTTTCTGCTAAGGGGACAGGACGATTGATCCGTGTTAAGGAAAGAATGAATGGGGCCATGTATCGTGAGATTTTGAGCCAAAACCTCCTTCCATCAGTGAGAGCTTTGAATGGTTGACCAAATACTTATTTTCCACCATAATTTACAAATAAATTCTTCAAAATTCCTACAATGTGAATTCCTGGATTTTTTTTTCCCATTCTGTGTCTCACAGTTGAAGTGTACCTATGATGAAAATTACAGACCTCTGTCATCATTTTAAGTGGGAGAACTTGCACAATCAGTGGCTGACTAAATACTTTTTTGCCCCACTGTATATGTCTCAGGGCTTCACGGTGGCAGAGGGGTTAGTGCGTCTGCTTCACAATACGAAGGTCCTGCAGTCCTGGGTTCAAAACCAGGCTCGGGATCTTTCTGTGTGGAGTTTGCATGTTCTCCCCGTGAATGCGTGGGTTCCCTCCGGGTACTCCGGCTTCCTCCCACTTCCAAAGACATGCACCTGGGGATAGGTTGATTGGCAACACTAAAATTGGCCTTAGTGTGTGAATGTGAGTGTGAATGTTGTCTGTCTATCTGTGTTGGCCCTGCGATGAGGTGGCGACTTGTCCAGGGTGTACCCCGCCTTCCGCCAGATTGTAGCTGAGATAGGCGCCAGCGCCCCCCGACACCCCGAAAGGGAATAAGCGGTAGAAAATGGATGGATGGATGTATATGTCTCCGTTATCCATAGGTTTATTTATAACCCATAAAGTAGGCAGGCGCGGAGCTATTTCTCAGCGTGTGTTTATTCCAGCCGGCACGCTCTTCTTTGTTCTTCTGCTGCGTCTGTGTTATGTCTTTGGACATTACTAGTAGTGATGTCCAAAAACATTACACAGACGCAGCAGAGGAACAAAGAAGAGACAGTCATGGCGATGACGAGTAAGAAGAAGAAGTACGCTTGCAAGTTCCAAAATGATTGGAAACAAGAATTTCAGTTCATCCAGAAGAGATCGAAAGGGAAGGGGTATGCTAGGGATAGATAGCAAATTCCAGACTCTGGTGCATTTGATGAAGGCACTTTTGTGCGTGCCACACAGCATGCTTAGAAAGATAGTGTCAGAGAATAGAATGGACAATTCAACCCTAGACTCACTCCTTTCCCGCAAATTAAATTTCACAGATGCTGCCCATACCTATGCTCCTTCAAAGGCTGTGCTACTGGCTGCAAAGCATCGCACTTTCAAATACAACAATGAGTGTTGCCGTGTTATGTGTGTGTACATGTGTAAATAAATGACCACTCAAATTCAAGTATTTCTGTTATTTATTTATATATATATATAAATATATATATATAAGAATACTTGAATTTCAGTGAATTCTAGCTATAAATATACTCCTTCCCCTTCGGCCCCCCCACCCCACACCCAAACCCCAATCTCCCAAATTCGAAGGTCTCAAGGTTGGCAAGTATGCCTTAAATTCCCCTTACAATGATTCCGGTATTGTCCTGTGACCCGAGTAACCAATACACGGGAGACACCACCAGCAGAAAATGTTTAAAAAAAAAACTCAATAGCCTATATGGACAATATAAAGTCATTCTCATAAAATACCTGACACAATTGTTCAATATGACTTCAAACCATAACCATCATTATTTCTCTTGTTTCAAAGTAGGCTAACAAAGCAACCTACTGGTACAGAAGAGCATTACATGGTTACTCTGATGATCTCCAGACAGCACAGACACTCTACAACGGCACATTGCAAATTATAATTATTGCTTTGCAAAACATATTTTTACGACCAATTAGGTGAAATTGCAAAATTTCCCACGGCACACCAAACAATATCTCACGGTAAACTAGTGTGCCGCAGCACAGTGGTTGAAAAACACTAGTCAAGAGTGTTCAGTACATACCAGTCTGAGGATCAGTGTCATTGTACGTAGATATACTTCCACACACAGCAATCCTCCCAAAAGGTTTCATCTGGGCTATGGCCACACTTGAGAAGGGGCCTCCCACCTTAAGTGAACACCCAAAATGAGAATCAGAGTGGGTAAACAATGTGTTTTAAGCTTACGTTTTCAAAGAAGCAGTCGTATCCGTCGGGAGCGGCCTTCCTCAGAGCCTCCTCCAAGGAGCCCACAGTTTTGTAGTTGATGGTCTCGTTGAAGCCCAGTTCTTTGAGGAAAGCCACCTTGGCGTCGGACCCGGCCGAGCCCACCACTTTGCAGCCCTTAATCTTGGCAATCTGCCCCACCACTGAGCCCACCGCCCCTGCCGCTGCGTTCACCAGCAAGGTTTCGCCCGCCTTCAGTTCAAGGACTTCTTCCAGTCCATACAGAGCCGTCAATCTGGAGAGATCAGGTTGGAACAACATGATTATGGGATGCCTTCTGGAAATGCTTTATCATCATTACCCGGGCATGCCGATGATGCCCAGAGCCAAGGACAGTGAGACATCCTTAGGCCAGTCAGGCATGACGGGGACGAGGTCGGAGCAATCAGAGATTGTGTGGCTTCGCCATCCACTACGACCAACCACATGCATCCCGACAGGAAACACGGCATTTTTGCTTTGGACCACTCTACAGACAAAAAAAAAAAAAACCCCTGCAGTATAAGAAGTTCTCTGGAAAAATCCCCTGAATGACAAATCAAAAACATTCCAGCTGCAGCCCGATGAGTCAGCCACCAGCATTTGGACAGTTTGTTTCCTGGGTAAACAAACTGCTGTTGAAAACTTTTGCAAGCTGCGCTCTCCTCTTTGTGTGTTCCTTACTTGGCCACTTGAGTTCCGATCATCACATCTCCTTCTTTCATGCGGACACGGCTGAACGGCCTAAGGAATCAAACATGTCAGTACGCTTGCAGAATCAGAATCAGACATACTTTATTAATCCCCGAGGGGAATAATAAAGTATGTCTGATTCTGATTAATCTGGACACACCTCATGTAAGGGTCAACGCTGAGAAACAATGCTTCCAATAGCACCTCTGAAACACAGAATATTTCACTATGGTTTAATATTACAGTTGTGAGACTTAAAAATATGGCAACAATAATAAATAACACCTCCATCTTTCGGCTCGGGGAGATCTACTACTTTGAGTTGGAAGTTGCTTTCCTTGGGGAAGCCCTCAAAATGTTTGGTCAGTATCCACGTCTTGGCTTGAACCATGATTCCACCTGTGGGTCAGCAAAAACGTGGATGACACAAATATTGTATATGTAAACATATACATACAGTGGGGCAAAAAAGTATTTAGTCATCCACCGAATGTGCAAGTTCTCCCACTTAAAATGATGAAAGAGGTCTGTAATTTTCATCATAGGTACACTTCAACTGTGAGAGACAGAATGTGAAAAACATATCCAGGAATTCACATTGTAGGAATTTTAAAGAATTTATTTGTAAATTATGGTGGAAAATAAGTATTTGGTCAACCATTCAAGGCTCTTACTGATGGAAGGAGGTTTTGGCTCAAAATCTCACGATACATGGCCCCATTCATTCTGTCCTTAACACGGATCAATCGTCCTGTCCCCTTAACAGAAAAACACCCCCAAAGCATGATGTTTACACCCCCCATGCTTCACAGTAGGTTTGGTGTTCTTGATATGCAACTCAGTAATCTTCTTCCTCCAAACACGACGAGTTGGGTTTATACCTAATTGTTCTATTTTGGTTTCATCTGACCACATGACATTCTCCCAATCCTCTGCTGTATCATCCATGTATCCATTTTGGTATAAACTCAACTTGTCGTATTTGGAGGAAGAAGAATACGGAGTTGCATCCCAAGAACACCCTACCTACTGTGAAGCATGGGGGTGGAAACATCATGCTTTGGGGCTGTTTTTCTGCTAAGGGGACAGGACGATTGATCCGTGTTAAGGAAAGAATTAATGGGGCCATGTATCGTGAGATTTTGAGCCAAAACCTCCTTCCATCAGTGAGAGCTTTGAATGGTTGACCAAATACTTATTTTCACTATAATTTACAAATAAATTCTTTAAAATTCCTACAATGTCAATTCCTGGATTTTTTTTCACATTCTGTCTCTCACAGTTGAAATGTACCTATGATGAAAATTACAGACCTCTGTCATCATTTTAAGTGGGAGAACTTGCACAATTGGTGGCTGACTGAATACTTTTTTGCCCCACTGTATATACATTAGGAAATGTTTTTAGTTTTTTTTTTTCAAACGTTTTTTTTTTGTCAGTTTTTTTATTACGAATATATACACATATAATAAAGTAAATATAAATTATGATTTTTTTTTTTTACACAGATCATAACATGTGGAAATGCATTTTAATCCAAAACCAAAAAGGTGTGTAACTCAACCCCTAGTCTTACTCCATGAGTGTGGCATACTGATAATTACGCTACTACGTTGCCATGTTGGCGCAAATCCTGAATCGGAATGCATGTTTTCATCTTGCACAAACACGCCTGCCTGCGTTCACGTTATGTGTAAAATGTAGCCCACCACATATGATCGTGAAATCGTGTTTTTGTTACTCGTTTATTAAAAAAAAAAAAAAAAAGACAATCCAGCGAGTGCATTGGAAATCCTGACAATACAATATTAGTATGAGAGCGACATGGGGCATCCTAAATAGCATCATTAAAAATGGTGCTAAGAAAGATTACCCCCAGTACTTTCTAGATGGGAATACTAGAAATGACCATATGAATCAAATAGTTGAACGTTTTAATGATTACTTTGTTAATGTCGGAAAAAATCTGGAACAAAGAATTCCAAAAGCAGATGGGTCAGTTGAGAACTTGAGTGAGCTCATAGACAGAAATCCCAATTCCATGTTTCTTAAGAAGGTGACAAAAGAAGTAAACAAAATTGTAAAAAATTGTAAATCTAAGACCTCAACTGACTGTCATGGAATACATATGGTAACAATAAAAAAAACGTTATACAAGACATTTCAGAACCTCTTACATATATTAGTAACGTATCATTTTTAACCGGCAAATTCCCTGACAAAATGACAATTGCAAAAGTTGTACCAATTCATAAGAAGGGAGACACACACCAGTTCACTAACTACAGACCAGTTTCATTACTTCCACAATTCTCCAAAATCATAGAAAAACTATTCAATAGTAGGTTAGATACATTTATCAATAAAAGTGGGACGCTCGTGGAGAACCAATTTGGATTTAGAGCAAATATCTCAACTTCAATAGCATTAATCAAAATAACAGAGGAAATTACCAATGCAATAGGCAGTAAAGAATGTGCAGCCGCAGTATTCATGGATTTAACAAAATCATTTGACACAATTAATCATGATATTTTAATTCAAAAACTAGAACGATATGGCATCAGAGGTTTGGTCTTGAGCTGGATAAGAAGCTATTTAACCAACAGGAAGCAATATGTGAAGATGGGTGAAAATATGTCAACACGATTGGATATATCTTGTGGTGTACCCCAGGGATCAATACTGGGACCAAGATTGTTCAATCTTTATATAAACGATATTTGCAAAGTTACAAAAGACTTGAAGTTAGTTTTATTTGCAGACGATACAACTGCTTTCTGTTCAGGAGAGAACACACAGAAGATAATACAAATAATAACGGAAGAAATGAACAAATTAAAAAAATGGTTTGATAAAAACAGGCTATCCTTGAATCTCAGTAAAACTAAAATAATGCTATTTGGTCACAGTAAAAAAGAGCATCAGACATGAATACAAATAGATGGAATAAATATCAAAAGAGTAAAAGAAAACAGATTTTTGGGAGTATTAATAGATGATAAAATGAACTGGAAATCTCATATACAAAACATACAAAATAAGGTGGCAAAAAATATTTCAATAATGAATAAAGCAAAATACGTCCTGGGACAAAAATCACTTTATATTCTCTACTGCTCGCTAGTGTTACCATATCTGAGTCATTGTGCAGAAATATGGGGAAACAACTACAAATGTGCGCTACATTCGTTAACTGTGTTACAAAAAAGATCGATTAGAATAATACACAATGTTGGATATAGAGAACATGCAAACCCTTTATTTATTGAGTCAAAAATATTAAAGCTCGATGACTTAATAAAATTGCAAACAGCAAAATTGATGTACAAAGTAAATTATAACCTGCTACCAAAGAATGTACGACAATTCTTCTCAACGAAAGAGGAGAAATATAACCTTAGAGGAAAATCTAACTTAAAACATTTGTATGCCCGTACAACACTTAAAACCTTTAGCATATCAGTATGTGGAATTAAAAGATGGAATGGATTAAGTAAAACAGTTAAACATTGTACTGATATGATACAGTTTAAGAGGATGTTCAAATTAATAGTGCTTACAAAGTACATAGAAGAAGTATTATGAGAAACACTTTAACACTTATTGAAAATAAGATATTCTTCATCTTAGTATGTTAGTAATGACTGAAATAATTAAGTACATGTTACAAAACTGCTGTGTTACTCATTTTGATATTTTGCTGTAAAGAAGGTCAGTGAATCAATGTCTTTATTTGTGGGCGCTCTGAAGTGGAAAAGGGTAGGATTAAATAAGCTTTGCTTCTTCCTACTCCTTTTCGGACATGATGTATTGTGTATTACGAAATGATGAAATTACCTGATGTATAATGTTGTATGTTTGTAATGTTCGAAATAAACTAAGAAAATAAAGAAAAACAACGTGTATCATACACAAACGTAGACATAAAAAACAGTTCACATATTACCATTCTGCTTTTTTTCTTAGGATATTTCGGTTTTCTTACCAGTTGGAGGTCTCCACAGAGGATGGCGGCAGTTGAGAACTTAACGAGAAACTTCTTCTTCTTCTTCTCCTTCTTTTGTTTTTATGGCGGTTGGCAAGCAACCTTCTGGTGTGCATTACCGCCACCTACTGTAATGGAGTGTGGACCGAGGTGGATCCCTACTCTATATTCTTTTATTTAACCCAGTGTTTTTTAAATATGTGTATATTGCTTTTTATCCTATGTTTTCTGAATGCAATCCTGATATACTTCCCACTTCTAACCTAATATTTTCTTTTGCTAACTTATTTTCCAGTATTTCTCTTTCTCTATTGTATTTCCTACATTGTATTAAAACATGGTCAACATTCTCTATTTGATGGCAAAAATCACACAGCCCTGTAGTATGTTTTCCTATCAATTTTAGTGAACTATTTAGATATGTATGTCCTAATCTCATTCTAGTAATAATGTCTTCTTCTTTCCTAATTCTACCCCCTCCTCTCATGACACCTACTCTCCTCTGGACTTTGTAAACTCTGTACCTTTTATTTCCTTATTCCAATTATCCTGCCACTTTTTATTGTGTTCTATCTTAATTATGCTCTTCACTTCTTCTTTACCGTGCTTAATCTCCATGTTTACTTCTGTTTTAGTGGTTGCTTGTTTTGCGTATCTATCAGCTAACTCATTTCCCTCAACTCCTACATGAGCAGGAACCCAGAGAAATGTTACCACACCTCCCGCTTTATTTATCCTGTAGATTGCCTGAACTATTTCATAAACTATATCTAGTCTTGTTTCTGATGCTATGTTTTTTATGCTCGTCAATGCACTGCTGGAGTCCGAGCACACGACTGCTTTCCTTGCTTTGTTTTCCTCTATCCAGTTAACTGCCATATAAATTGCTACCAATTCCCCCGTAAAAACAGATAGTTTATCACTGATTCTTTTATTTAACACTATATTTCCTTGTGGGATAACTACAGCAGCTCCTACTTTACTATTTATAGTTTTTGATGCATCTGTGAATATCATGATGTTATCAAAAACATTTCCTCAATCCAATGTTCTATCTGGTAACGATTTAAATTTCTATTCTTCAGTAATTGCATGTTTACCTTTGGGTTTTCATACATCCACGGTGGTATTGCAGGAATTGGTACTGTAGGGCTAACTTTAATATTGTCAATTTGTGCTTTGATACATATATCTCCTATTATCCACCCAAAACTTCATTTTTTTCTTCTCTTTTTCTTGGCAGTTTATTAGCACTTGACGGGTTGGATGTCCTTGCTTGGATCCTTTTAAGTTTGCCCAATACACTGTTGAGAGTTGATCCCTCCTCATGTCCAAAGGTTTTTCGTTCATTTCTACTTGTAATGCTGCCACTGGAGTAGATTTAGTAGCTCCACAACATAACCTTAACGCCTGCGACTGGATCCGGTCTATTTTCCCAAGTAGTGTTTTTGAAGCAGATTGATAATTAATGCATCCATAGTCAATAACAGATCGAATTAAAGTGATATATATTGTTGTCAATGTCAACCTATCAGCCCCCCAATCTTTACCCCTCAAAGCCCTCATTATATTTAACACCTTTTTACTTTTCTCCACTATTTTGCTGATGTGGGTTGACCAGTTAATATTTTTATCAAACCATATTCCTAAATATTTAAATACTTGTACCTCTTCTATGTTTTCTCCATAGAGTTTTATTTGTAGCTTGTTTTGTACTTTCCTCTTCGTAAAATTTATGACTTTTGTCTTTCCAACAGAGAATCTTAAACCCCAAGCCGTCCCCCAGTCTTGAACATTATTTACCGCTTTTTGAATCTTCTTTTCTATATGATTTGTATTTCTACCTCTCTTCCACATCACTCCATCATCAGCAAACAATGCCACCTCCACTAACCCTTCCACTTCACTAAAAACTTCATTTATCATGATGGAAAATAGTACTGGACTTATTATACTCCCTTGTGGGGTCCCATTTTCCACTTTGTATTCTCTGCTATATTCATTCTCTATTTTTACTAATAATGTTATAAATGTTAAAAAGTCTTTTATCCATCTGTACATTCTTCCTCTAATCCCAATCTTATTTAGTTTCATCAGCAACCCCTGTTTCCACAACATATCATACGCTTTCTCTATGTCAAAAAATACCGCAATTATACTTTCTTTATTTATTTGTCCCTTTCTAATTTCCTCTTCCAGCTGCACTGCTGGGTCATTTGTGCTTCTTGCTTTGCGAAAACTACTTTGGTAGTTTTTTATAATTTCTTTTGACTCTAAATAATATATTAATATTTCATTAATCATTTTTTCCATTACTTTGCCCAAATTTGAGGTCAATGCTATCGGCCTATAATTTCCTGCCTCTTCCGGATCTTTCCCTGGCTTGCATATTGGAATTATTACAGCTGTTTTCCACTCATCTGGTAATTTTCCTTCTTCATATATCCTATTATATAATTTCAAGACCACTTCTTTGCCGATGCTACCTAAATTTTTGATCATTTGATAACTCACCAGGTCTTTCCCTGGCGTCGTATTTTTAACTTTTTTTTAAATTTGAACCATTTCATCCAAAGAAAATGTCATATCCATAGTGTTGGTAAAACTATTATCGTTGTCTTCCTTCATTTCCTCAATATTTAAACTAATTGTTTCTTCTCTCTTTTGTTTTTCTACATTTCTCAAATTATCATTACTGTGCACTTTAACAAAGGTTTTTGCTAAAAGTTCTGCTTTTTCTTTATTTCCTACCACACTCCGCATTCCATCTTTCATCACATGATTTTTATGTTCTTTTCTGACCCCTGACATTCTCTTGATCATTCCCCACACTTGGCTTAAAGGAGTTGTTCTATTTAGTGTTTCACAAAAAGTTCTCCAATGGTGTTTTCTTGTTTTTTTAATAACATACCTTACTCTAGCTTGATGCCTTTTATATTGGATCATGTCTTGGAAATTATGTGTTCTTCTCAATATTCTAAATGCTCTATTCCGTTCTTGTATTGCATCTGTGCACTCTTGTGTCCACCACGGCACTATCTTCCTCCTTCTCCCTATACTATTCCTTGGTATGCTCTGTTCGGCTGCTTCTATTATGCACTTTGTAATATCTGTATTTAATTGTTCAATATCTTGATTTATATCTACTTCCTTTAAAGTTATGTCGGTAATTTCCCTAAATCTCCCCCAGTCACCATGATTATACTTCCATCTTCCTTCTATCCTAGTGCTTTCTGTCCTATGATTTATGTTTATGTGAATGAAGATTGGATAGTGATCACTTCCCATAGTGCTGTATTTATTTACTTCCCACTCCACCTTTCCTGCTAACCCTTGTGACACTAGTGTTAAATCTATTGCTGTTTCTTTACCCGTGACGACATCTAACCTTGTTCCCGACCCATCATTCACACACACCAGTTATTTTTCCTCCAAAAGTGCTTCCAATGTATCCCCATTCCAGTCATCCGTTTCACCCCACATTGTGCTATGTGCATTAAAGTCACCACACCAAATAATATTGCCACTCCAGTGCTCGATTATTGTTTGTAGTTGGTGAATTTCTAATTTCTTGCATGGATTATAGAAGTTTAGTACTTTGTATCTTTCTTTATTATTCCATACTTCTACTACTATCTCTAGTTCTTGTTTTACTTTTAATATTGAATAATGCATATCTGCCTTAATAAATATGGCACATCCTCCTCCTTGCCCATCATTCCTATCTTTACGTATCGTTATATATCCTTTTATTATAAAGTTTAATTTTGGCTTCAGCCATGTTTCTTGAATACATATTATATGTGGTTTATTTTTCATATTATTAATATATCCCTTTAATTCCTGTCCGTTTGCTATCAAACTTCTGGCATTCCACTGAACAATTAACATGGCGTTGGATTGTGGTAACATGACTCGGTCTCGTCTACTCTCTGTAGCTCACCTTGCACCTGTTCCGAGGATAGTTCTTTTAAATTTAAAAACTTTGCTGCTGCTTTGACAATTATTTTGATTTTCTCAGTCTTGTTTCTAGCCTGTTCTGTACAATTTATTACGTAAGCCAGGACTACAACTAGTTTGTCCATGGAAATTCCTGTATTTGCTGCCTCTTGTTTTTTATTTCTTGAACTATTTTCACTTCTGTCCTGTTCTGCACTTTCTTGATTTCTTATTTTAACTGCCTCTGCGTATGTAATATTTCTTTCAACTCTTATTTGCTGTACTTCTGTTGCCTGTTTTCTTATGATGCAGCCCCCATACGCTGCTGTGTGATTCCCGCCACAATTACAGCACTTGACCTGTTCATTTTCTCCACATTGTCCATATTCATGCTCTCCTCCACACCTTCCACATCTCATCTTAGCATGACACACACTAGCTATATGCCCATAGCGTTGGCACTTGAAACAACGTACTGGGGGTGGCACGTAAGCTCTAACATAGAAGCTTAGATACCCAATCATGATTCTCTCTGGTAGGACCTCCTCTGCAAATTGCACTAGCACGGATTCGCTCTCAGTCTTTTCACCTTTTCTAAATGCCATCATTCTTTTCATCATAGTGACAGTTCCTCCTTTTATTTCTTTTTTCAGATCATCTAAATTTTCTCCTCTTGGCATTCCTGTCACGACGCCTCTTGCCCCCTTTCGTTCTTCCACTTCGATTTTTTCCTTTATTATTTTGTTGCACAGTTTTTGCAATCGCATTGCTTTGTTCTTTTGCTCTCCATTTTTGCATTTAATCAACAGCCGTCCGTCCCTGAGCACCTTCGCTATCTCCACCTCTGCAATGTCCTTCTTTAATCCCTTAACCAGTGTCATCAAACTAATGTCATTCATATCTTGGTTTGATTTAAATGTATAAATTATCTTATATTCATCTACCATAACCCTTTTCCTCTTATCAACCTCTTCATAGTCTTCATGCACTCTTTTAGCACTCGACTTTCCTTCACTCCCTCCTCTCCCCTTCTTTCCTCTCTCCCCTCTAGTCCTATCCATTTCCATACTATCCTCATACATCCTGTCACTATCCCCTTCCATCTCGATCCAGTCACAAAACAGCTTATGCTCAACCGCCAAAACAGATTTAGACACTCTCGCCGACGCCAAATTCACTCCAAATGTTTGGTAGTTCCGCGTCTCTCCTTCCGGAAGCTTCCACCCCAAATGCTAACGAGAAACTTGAGGCGCTTTTGATGGCAAAAAGAAGGGGCGGAGCATGGGGCGGAAAACTAAATTTGATCAAGCGCAAATGATTGGTTGAAAACTCTGACGTCATCATTACGAGCAGTCCCCTTTTGATGACACGGAAATTATAAATTGGGCGCGGGCTGTTTGCTACCAAGCTAGTGGAGGCGGTGAGTGGACAGGTCATATTTCTATTCTATTCACTGTTGTTTTTAAAAGTATGTGACGAGAAACAACTTCTTTACGACTTGAATAACAAGACAAATGTTAGTTTGCGTGGTTTTCGGTTCATATTCAGTTTTTTTTGTTGGTAAAAATACTCGCTTGTCGGTGTTATTCTGTAAAGGCGGCACAAATATACCTTTTTCATGGTGGATGGTAGTTGGAAACACTATATGGTAGTAGTGTTTTTCTATTAAAAAAATATATTTTTAAAATAATAAAACAATATAAGCACAATGTTAAACGGTCGTCAGTTTGTGGAGGCCATGAGTCGTCTCGGTTACCCCGATGCATCCTCACTGAAGGCCTCTGAGTTCGACTGGCTGTTTGACAGCACCCCGGACAACCTCCACTTTTTACGTTTTGTCTGTCGGTCTCTAAACCGTACAAATGTGTTGACCCCAGAAGAAGCGTCAGCTTTCCAGGAGCTCTGCAGATTTGGCAAACCCATTTTGGATGAAGCCACATTAGGAGAGGTCCTCAAAACCATCGGACCATCTAAGGAGAACAGTGCGATCGCCTTGTCTTCATCTTCGTCCATGTTTGCAGCAGATCCGGGTGTTTCCTTAAAAGATTTGGAAGCAGAGATCCGGGCGCTGCGTGAGGAGAAAGAGCTGAAACAGAGTCGTTTTCAAAAGTTGCAGGTCGCAGCCACTTCTCGTGCAGATATTGACCTTCGTCTGGCCGCGGAATCGGAGAGTGCTCTGTCCGGGTTACTCGAGATCAATGCTCATCTTGGAGCCGAGAATGCGGACACCAACAGTGTACTACAAGGCTTCACAGATGAGGTCAGCAAGCTCACATCTTACTTCTCTGCTCAGTCTGAAGCCATACAAAACGATAAAAGGGAGTCTGTTAGCAGAGCACCCACAGCTCTTCTATCCCAGCTTTCCTTGGATCCATATCTGCATCAAGAGGAACTTAACACCAAAACACTCTCCGCCTTTACCCGGAGGCACTTCTTCACTGGCATTTCAGACATCATTGAAACTTCTTACTCCCTCAACCTGTTGGACCTCAGCTCTTGTGAAGGTGAAGAAAAAGAGAAGGAAGAGAGTGCCGTGGAGCAAAAGAGAACTGAAATGGCTCGACTTCAGTGGTCTCACATTGTGGCTCAGCATCAGCTGATGCAAGCCACGGCAGAGGAGAAAAGTGTCAAGGCTGGACTCGACTGGCTCTCTGACAACTTCTCTTGCAAGGTAAACATATTTAATCTTGCGATGCGTTGACTGACATAATGCTCCTCCTTTTTTTGGCATATTACCAAACCAGAGCATCTCCAACTCTTCCTCGCTTCAAGTGCGCGAGGTGGTGTCAAAAAAGGAGCTGCAGGTTGTAGAGGGGGAACTCGAAGCGCTGCTCCATGGAACGGTGCCTGCTGTCCTTCGGGAGTCAGCGCGGGTGATTAACGTGCCTATTGTGAAGGGAGACCTGGCCGTGCAACAGGCCAGGCAGAACTACCTCACATCTCAACAAGATGAGGTTTGTGTTAACAAGTTTTTTTTAATTCTACTGGAAGAAATTAACAACTAGTCAAATCCTTGTCACTTGATCCAACAAGGTACGCGATGTCCTGCTCCATCAGAAGGCCTCCTTTGACATCGTCCTCTTGGCCCATGAGGTGGAGCTGAAATGCTGGAGGGCTTGCCTGAAGCAGCTTAGTGATGTGAGCAGCAGACTTGTTGAAGAACATGAAGTGGCGTCCGTCCGGACACAGGCTCTGGCACATCCTGAGTTGGCAGTCAACACGAGGCCAAGATCCATCATCAGCTGCAAGGACGCTGCACTCAGCAGGTAGTAGGATTATTATTCTCATCAATGCAGTTTACCAACTTTCCCCATTAGGTGGTGCAACAAGGCAATGCATATGTAAATCCAGCTACACTGTGCTTTTCTTGATCTATCCCCTGTTCAAATGCTCTCCACAGACTCCTCCAGATCATAGATTCCGCCCAGGGGACAGCAGAACCTTTCCGGTCACTCGAAGAACTGGACCAAGCTGCCTGTAATCTAGCAAACAATCTCCAGGTGTCCCGTGATGCACTGGCAGCTTCCAACTGGGAGCAGAACTTTTCTATGGCTCAACTGGAAGGCCACTGCAAGGCTCTTCACAGGGCCATGTACACAGAGTTCCAGCAGCTGGTCTTAAGTTCACGCCTATGTTCTATGCCCATCACTAACGAAGAACTGCTCTGTCCCAATGCACAGGTGGGTTTGTTTTCATTCACCTTATGCACACCATTATTGTCACCATTGTCTCTATCAATTACTGTACATTTAGGAAGAGATTTACTCAATTACTATATTTTACCATAAGAAAAACTACCAAAATAGGCCCACAGAAATCAATGCTTTACTCTAAACTGCTGTGCTATACTATCTAAATGCAATAATTAACTCAAAACCAATATGTTTTATCACAAAAATACTATACTTTAGTCAAAACCACTAGTTTACAATGAAGATACTATACTTTATTTAAAGCCCCCAATCTTAGGATAAAAATACTACACTGTAACAAACCACACAATTTTTATACAGAATTACTACACTTAATTCAGAACCAAGATAACCTGCTACAAGACTGGCCGTTAAATTGCGACCGGTCTGCACAATTTATCGAGCACAACCAGCTTGTGTGCTGTGCTCACCACACGCTGCTGTATGTTACAGCGGAGATTACGAAAGCCCACAGCAAAGCCAAATCGTTTAAAATGGTTAAGTGCACGTTTAATGATCAGTGGCTCCAGAAAAAATAATATAATGTATGATCAAAGCCAGTGGGTAGAAACGTACATGACACCTTCTGCAAGAAAACATTTCAAAATTGGGACTGAAGGCATTGGAATCCAACATAAAGTGGTCATAAAACGCATGCATATTAGTTCATAATAGAGGGTTTTAGGTTTTTTGCCTGGATCCTGAATTGTATTTAAAGTTTCAAATTTGATTTTTTTAAAACCTACTGAGAACCTCTACATGCGACTAAAACTACTATATTTTAACATAAAACTATACTTTACTAAGAACTTTTACTCTATATTTTGGCACAAAAATACAATACTTAGCTTTAAAAATGCTATTCAGTAGTTACAAAAGGTCAGATGAAGACCAAATAAATTTTTTGCATAAGAATGAATGCAAATCCAAATAATCCAGTTCAGGTACACACAAATACTACCACATATTTTTTACAGAGAATAAATGCAAAAAGGACTAATAAAATAGATGAGAGCAGGCAACATCCCTTCAAAGTTTATTGAAGACCGTAGAGCCACGTGGACGCTTTTACAAACTTTAAAGAGGGAATATTTAGAGATGTATATTTTCTCAATTAAACTTTATTGTAAATTTCAGCAGACACTACAATCCTTACACTCACTGACCAGGCTAACTTCCTGTACTGTGTCCCCCTTAAACAATTTCCCCTGCCACCTGTGTTAAACTAAGAACTTTTACTCTAAACAACAATATTTTACCATAAAAATATGGTAACTTATATTACCATAAAACATGTACTTTAGTTATATTGTAAACTATAATTGTCTCAATAACACATTTTCCCAAATATTCTATAGTTTTCCATGAAAATACTGACTGCTCAAAGTAAATAAGCCTTTACTCTGCCATCAAATGAAGACACACCTTGTATGGCTGTTGCTGAAATATAAATGACTAAATCATGATATTGAATATAAATGTTATGGTGTGTAATTTCTCCCCTTTAGGAGCTGACCAAAAAGCTTGCTGTTGCAGAGTCACAGCTGCAGAGTTTGCAAGAGGTCATGCAAGATATAATCAAAGAGGTGAAAGCTAAAGGCTCCCAGCTTGAGCACAACCCCCTACTCAGTCGGGAGAGAGATCTTTACATTTATTTCCACTTGGATGCTAGACTCCTTCAGAAAGTTGTGGAGGAGCTGGAGAGCAAATTGAGACTGAGGAAGGAACAGCCATGATGCTAAAACAAAAAACGATTGTTTTTCTTTGTTTTGCTTTTAATGCTCTTGCCAAGCAGTCTTGTAATGTATTTTTTGTTTGGCACATGTCCTCTAATAAATAAACATTTATAAGCAGTCTTATGTTTTGGACATTTTTTAAGAGCTGTTTCGAAGGCTACTGACTGTAAGGTAGTCCAATGTGTGTCTCTGTTTTTACTCCTGCTTTTGTTTTTTTTTCAGTTACTGGCATAACGATAGAGAAAACAGACTTGATTGAAAATGGAGGAACCCAGCAGAGAACGGCTTTCCATGGCGGCCCAGAAGATTCTGGCTGTTCTCCAAGCCCAGAGTAAAGCAGCCAGACATGGGCACAGTACGTCATATACAAACCCCAAAACCAGTGAAGTTTTCACGATGTGTAAATAAAAACAGAATACGATCATTTGCAAATCCTTTTCAACTTATATTCAATTGAATAGACTGCACAGGCAAGATATTTAATGTTCGAGGTAGGAAACAATTGTTTTTTTGCAAATCATTTACTTAGAATTTAATGGCAGCAACACATTGCAAAAAAGTTGGCATAGTTACATTTTTACCACTGTGTTACACTTTTAACACTTTGTAAATATTTGGGAACTGAGAAGACCTATTTTTTAACCTTTTCAGGTGGAATTATTTCCCATTCTTGCTTGATGTACAGCTTAAGTTTTTCAACAGTCCGGGGTCTCCCTTGTTATTTTTAGACTTCATAATGCGCCACACATTTTCAATGGGAAACAGGTCTGGACTAAAGACAGGCCAGTCCAGTACCCGCACTCTTTTACTATGAAGCCACTCTGTTGTATAATGTGGTTTGGCATAGTCTTGCTGAAATAAGCAGGGGGTGTCCATGATAATATTGCTTGGATGGCAACATATGTTGCTCCAAAACCTGTATGTACCTTTTTTAGCATTAACGGTGTCTTCACAGATGTGTAAGTTACCCATGCCTTGGGCACTAATATACCCGCATACCATTACAGATGCTGGCTTTTGAACTTTGCGCCTATAACAATCTGGATGGTTCTTTTCCTCTTTGTTCTAGAGGACACAACGTCCACAGTTTCCAAAAACTAATTGAAATGTGGACTCGTCAGACCAAAGAACACTTTTCCACTTTGCATCAGTCCATCTAAGATAAGCTCGGGCCTAGTGAAGCCGGTGGCGTTTCTGGGTGTTGATAAATGGTTTTTGCTTTGCAAAGTAGAGTTTTAACTTGCACTTACATATGTATCGACCAACTGTAGTTACTGACAGTGGTTTTCTGAAGTGGTCCTGGGCCCATGTGGTGATATCTTTTACACACTGTCGCTTTTTGATGCAGTATCGCCTGAGGGATCGAAGGTCACGGGCATTCAATGTTGGTTTTCGGCTCTGCAGTGATTTCTCCAGATTCTCTGAACCTTTTGATGATATGATGGACCGTGGATGGTGAAATCCCTAAATTCCTTGCAATAGCTCATTGAGAAATGTTGTTCTTAACTGTTGGACAATTTGCTCATGTATTTGTTTGTGAATGACTGAGCATTTCTTGGAAGCTGCTTTTACACCCCATCATGGCACCCACCTGTTCCCGATTAGCCTGTTCACCTGTGGGCTTTTCAAAATAAGTGATTGATGAGCATTCCTTAATTTTTCTCAGCCTTTTTTGCCACTTGGGCCAGCTTTTTTTTAAACATGTTGCAGGCATCAAATTACAAATGAGCTGATATTTGCAAAAAATAACAAAGTTACCCAGTTCAAACGTTAAGTATCTTGTCTTTGCAGTCTATTCAATGGAATACAGGTTGAAAAGGATTTGCAAATCATTGTATTCTGTTTTTATTTACGAGTTACACAACGTGCCAACTTCAATGGCTTTGGGTTTTGTACAATATTTCAGTAGTGTAATCAAGGTTGTTTAGTTGGTCTCTTGCAATGAAAGAGTGTTGTGGTTTTTCTCTCTTGTTGTATGTAAGGGAGGTCTCATAGCAACCAGAGGCTGATGGGGGCTTCTGGCACTCGGACCAAAAATGAGGAAGCATGGCAGGGCCCAGGCTTGTAAATGGCTCAATTATTGTCATGTTTTATGTTGTGTATGGATTATAAACTGGTGTCATTTGTCCCTCACAGCTCCAGCGAGAACGGAAATCCCAGTTCTCTCCTCAGTATTCCTCCTCCAAAGGATGAGTTCTGCGATCCTACATTGTTCCCCTGTGGTCACCATGCTGAGGCGCTCACTGTCAAAATGAGCACAGAAGGTAGTACCAACACATCTGTTGCAGGATTGAAGGCAAATTTAGGACTAATAATGCAGGAATTACCTACAAGGAGTGATTTGGACACACATTTTTGTTTAGAGAGCAGATAGACCCTAGTGTGTGAATGATTGTCAATGATGGTCCTGTGATGAGGTGATGACTTGTCCACGGTGTAAATGCCTTCAACTCGATTGCAGCTGGGATTGGCTCCAGCTCCCCCCGCAACCCCAAAAGAGGACAAGCAGTAGGAAATGGATGGATGATTATTACTATTTTAAGTCAAGTCCTTATTCAGTTTTGACTACACATTGTGCTGTTTTAGCCCGACACTATATATTTTGCAGCTCTGACATATTTTGTCATTCACACCATGTTGCCATTACTGTACTAATGATTTATCTCCATACAGTAAAAGGAAAAAAAAGGTCCTCTAATTAATGTTATGTAAAAAAATATAGAGGGAGATTATTTTTTTGAGACCAACACAGTCACTATCACAACTTAGTTTCATTATAAGGCTCAAACCTGTACACTATGCAATCATTTGGCTTTTGCCTTGATAGTATTGTATCATTTTCTGAGCTGTTTTTAAAAAAAAATTTTTAACTTTATTCATTTATTCTTCAACAGACCTAAAGTTAGTACTATTTACAGATGACATGACTGTTTTGCTCTGGACAGAACACACAGAAGCTAATACAAATAACATAAGAAATTAACAAATTAAATGGATGGTTTGACAAAAACAGACTATCCTTGAATCTCAATAAACTAAAATAATGCTATTTGGTAACAGTAGGAGAAAAAGACATATGCCAAAGAGACGGATTAGATGTTGACAGAGTGAAATAAATCACATTTTTGGTGGTCATCATAAACAATAAGGTGAACTATATATCTCATACAAAATATACAACATAAGGTGGCAAGAAATACACCAGTGCTGTTCATTCATCTTATTCAGCTGGTCCAAGGTCAGGTCGCGGGGATAGCAGCCTTAGCAGAGAGCCCCAGGCAGGCTCCCTTCTCACCGGCCACCTCGTCCAGCTCCTCCCGGGGTATCCCGAGGCATTCCCAGGCCAGCAAAGAGATATAGTCCCTCCAATGTGTCCTGGGTCTTGTGGCCTCTTGCCAGTTGGACATGCTCAAAACACCTTGCAAGGTAGGCGTTCGAGGGCATCCTGACCAGATGCCTAAACCACCTCATCTGGCTTCTCTCGATTTGGAGGAGCAGAGGCTTTACTCTGAGCTCCTCCCTAATGACAGAGCTTCTCACCCTGTCTCTAAGGGAGAGCCCCGCCACCCAACGAAGGAATTTAATTTCAGCCGCTTGTCCCTGTGATCTTGTCCTTTCGGTCTTAACCCAAAGCTCATGACTATAGGTGAGAATAAGGATGTAGCTCAACCGGTAATTGAGAGCTTTGCCTTACGACTCAGTTCTTTCTTCACCATGACGGATCGATACTGCAGACGCCGCCCTGATCTGCCTGCCGATCTCACGATTCACTCTTCCCTCACTCGTGAACAAGACTCCGAGGTACTAGAACACATCAATGGTTTAAGCTAAATTTATACTTCCAAAAATCATTTCATATTCTCTCCTGTTTGCTCGCGTTACCATATCTGACTGATGGTGTAGAAATATGGAGAAATAAGTACAAAAGTAGACTTTATTCACTAACCGTCGTACAAGAAAACTCAATTAGAATTATCATTGTTGAATATAGAGAACACTCAAGCCCTTTATTTACTGAAAATTATTGAATATGTTAAATTTGTTGCATTTGCAAAAAGCTAAAATTATGTACTAACTAAACTATAACAACTGAAAAATGTTCAACAATTATTCTCCACAAAAGAGAATTACAATCTTAGGGAAAAATCTAATTCAAAACATTAGTATGCATGTTTGGCACCAAAGACCTTTTAGTATATCAGTATGTGGAATTGAATTATGAAAGGGATTCAGCAAAGAAGTCAAACAATGTACTAAGATCCAGTTTAAGAAACTGTTCAAACTCGAAGCATTTACAAAGTACAGTTCAAAGAAGAATCCTAAAACATTTTAAACTTTATTTAACAAATTTATAATCTTATTCGTCTCATAATGTGAATTAAAATTTAACTATTTTAGAAAGTAATTTATGAATTTAATTTGTGTATCAAATAAAAAGGAAGTGAGCAAATGTGTTAGTCATTGTTATGAATTGTAAACCGGGTAGAAATAAATATGTTTTTTTCTATACCTCTTCAAACATGTTGCATTGAGAAACTGAAAATATGTGATTTATCATACAATTGTATGGTATGCATGTTCAAAATAAACTTGCTCCATAAACAGTGACTATAACCTTGGTTTCTCTTTGGGCGCGTATCCAGGGAATCAAGAAAGTTCGATCTCATCTATTTGTATTCACATAAACCATTTGGAGTGACACTCATTTGCATGCTTTTTTGGGCCAAAAAAAGTTATAACCTCTCTTGACAATGTCAATTCAACTGCAGTATTATGCTAAACTATACTGTATACATATTGCATTTCTTGAAATGCACTGGACAAGTACAATTACAATAAAAAAAAACTGTGCCTGCTCACATTACAGCTGCAAGGTAGCAGCTTGAGGCACTTCCCACAAACACTATTTGGATGTATATTTTTGTGTCTTTACATATATGTATTCATCCATCCATTTTCTAGTCGCCACCTCATTAGAACCAGTTTAGTGTTGCCAATCAACCTATGCCCAGATACATGACTTTGGAGGTGGGAGAGAGTTGAAGTGTTTGTGTTTGTGCTTGTGTGTATGGATGTATACATATACATACACAAATTATATTGTTTTATTTGTGTGCATGTTCTGATCTTATCCTGACACTGCAGACATGCTCCTTGACATGCATGCTAATGTAACCTTGATGCCCCATTGATTCGAGGTGTGTCCTAAAAGTGATAATCAGATTAAAAAGGCTCTAACCTCTTGCTGCAGAAAACCTGGGGAGGAAAAGTTGCCTCATGCCAATGTCACTGCATGGGAACGCTCAGCACTTAAATAATATCCAAGTGAGTATCCATGAACCTAATATTGGTGGGTGCTAGTTTTTAGATAGCTGCTTTGAAAATAATTAGTTTTTTTATCGAGAAATCAATGTGGATGGATATCATCAGGCTAGAAGTGAAAGCTTCCCGCTGAGTTTTTTGCTTCAAAGAAAGTTCCCTGTACAGTAGTTATTTGCCGCAGAATTAGAAAGGAAGACAGGCGGGTGGTGAGCTGCAGTTTAAGGAAATGCAGCTACCATCAGTGCTATGACTACAGTGCATCCGGACAGTATTCAAGGCGCTTCACTTTTTCCACATTTTATGTTACTGCCTTATTCCAAAATGGAATTAAATCGTTTTTGTCCTCAAAATTCGACACACAATACCCCATAATGACAATGTTAACAGTTTTGTTTGTTTTTTTTAAGATTTTTGCAAATGTATTAGAAACAAAAAGCTAAGAAATTAAATGTACAAAAGGGTCTTACAGCTTTTTGCCATGAAACAGAAAAGTGGGATCAGGTGCATTCTTTTTCAACTGATTATCCTTGAGATGTTCCTCCAGTTTAATTGGAGTCCGCCTGTGGTAATTCAGTTGATTGGACATGATTTGGAAAGCCACACACCTGTCCATATATACCTGTAAGATACCATACTTAACAGTGCATGGCAGAGCACAAACCAGGAATGAAGTCAAATTATAAATTGTGGACCTCTGAGACAGATTGTGTCAAGGCACAAGTTTGGAGAAGGGTACAGACAAGTACCTGCTGCCTTGAAGGTCCCAATGAGTACAGTGGCCTCCATCACTCATAAATGGAAGAAGTTTGTAAAGACCGAGACACATACCATAGCTAGTCGGCCACCTAAAGTGAGCGATTAGTGGAGAAGGGTGACCAAGAACCCAATGGTCACTCTATCAATCCACCAATTAGACCTGTATGGTAAAGTGGGCAGACGGAAGCCCCACCTTAGTAAAAATCACATACCAGCCTGCCTGGAATTTGCTCAAATGGACCTGAAAGACTTTGAGACCATGAGAAGCAAAATTATCTGGTCTGATGAGACAAATATTGAACTCTTTGGTGGGAATTTTGGAGGAAACCAGGCACTGCTTATCACCAGGCCAATACCTTCATTACAGTCAAGCAAGGTAGTGACAGCATCATGCTGTGGGGATTTTTTTCAGTGGCATGAACTGGGAGACTAGTCATGAATGATAGATAAAAAATATAAATGCTGCAATGTCCAGAGACATCCTGGATGAAAACCTGCTCCATAGCGCTGCTGAACTCAGACTGGGGCAATGGTTCATCTTTCAGTTGAACAACAACCCTAAGCACACAGCCAATATATCAAAGGAATGGCTTCAGGACTGCTGTGTAAATGTCCTTTAGTGGCCCAGCCAGATTCAAGACTTGAATCCAATTGAACATCTCTGAAAAGACCTAAAAAGGGGTGTGTACCGACACTTTCCATCCAACCTGATGAACCCTACTGTAAGAGTTGCTGCAAAGAGGAATGAGCGAAATTTCCCAAAGTTAGGTGTGCCAAGCTTGTGGCCTTGTAGTCAAAAAGACTTGAGGCTGAGATAGGAACAGGTTGTGATTTCCTATACTTAAAAAAAATATAAACGCAACACTTATTTTAGCTCCCATTTTTCAGGAGTTGAACTCAAAGACCTAAAACTTTTACCACATACACAAAAGACCTATTTCTCCCATATTGTTTACAAATCTGTCTAAATATGTGTTAGTGAGCATTGCCAAGATAATCCATCTCAACTCACATGTGTAGCATATCAAGATGCTGATTAAAGTGCATGAATATTGCACAGGTGTGCCTTTGGCTGCCCACAAAAATTGCCACTCTGAAATATGCAGTTTGGCTTTATTGGGGCACTAGGGGGTTAGAAAAGCAGTCAGTATCTGGGGTAACCACAATTTGCCTCACACAGTGCACCACATGTCCTTTGCATAAAGTTGATCAGGTTGTTGATTGTGGAATGTTGCTCCACTCCTCTTCAATGGCTGTTCTAAGTTGCTGGATATTGGTAGGAACTGGAACATGCTGTCGTATATGTCGATCCACAGCATCTCAAACATGTCCGGTGAGTATGCTGGCCATGCAAGAAGTGGGATGTTTTCAGCTTCAAGGAATTGAGTACAGATCCATGCAACATGTGGCTGTGCATTGTCATGCTGCAGGTGATGATCTCGAGTGAATGGCACAACAACGGGCCTTATGATCTCGTCACGGTATATTTTTGCATTCAAAATGCCATCAATAAAATGCACTTGCGTTTCTTGTCCATGACATAGGCCTGCCCATGCCATGGGCCACTCTATTCACAAGGTTGACATTAGCAAACCAGTATCCCACATGAAACTACAAACAATATCTGCCATCTGCCCTGAACAGTGAAAATGGGGATCCTTCCGTAAAGAGAAAACTTCTCCATTGACAAACTGTTTAAAAACAGATTGGAGAAATTCACAAATAAAAATGAAACTCTCACAGACAACCGATACGGATACAGAGCCAACATTTCAACATCAATGTCATTAATCGAAATAATGGAAGAGAGAACCAATGCAATAGATCAGGGGTAGGGAACCTGTGGCTCGTGAGCCATATGTGGCTCTTTTGATGACTGCATCCTGCTCTCAGATAAATCTTAGATGACATTGCTTAACACGAAAAGTAAAGAATAATACCACTGGCAAACACTGTTAAAAATAACGTTCAAAATATAGAACATTCTCATGCATTTTAATCCGTTCATCCGTTTCTAACGCACCGGTTCGAGAAGTCGCATTAATGGTAAGAAGTATTTTATTTATTATTGGTTAGCTTAAGAATAACATCGTTATTAAAAAGAATAAGAGACCAATTATACTCTAATCATTTTGGTCTAACCTAAAAATGCACCCATTTAGTTGTATTTAGTGTCAAATGTTATACGGCTCTCACGCAAAAACATTTAAAATATTTGGCTTTCATGGCTCTCAGCTAAAAAGGTTCCCGACTCCTGCAATAGATAGTAAACGGTGCGCAGAGGCAGTGTTTATGGATTTAACAAAAGCATTTGACACATCCATCCATTTTTTACCGCTTATTCCCTTCGGGGTAGTGGGGGGCGCTGGAGCTGGAGCCTATCTCAGCTACAATCGGGCAGAAGGCGGCGTACACCCTGGACAAGTCGCCATCTCATCGCAGGGCCAACACAGATAGACAACATTCAATCAATCATAATAAAAATAAACTGTTACGTCTAGGCCTCATGGTTGTGGTGGTCGTGTCCCCAAGATGCATAAAAGACGGCAGGAAATCACCATGCATGTAAGATGCTTATTTATTATCAGTAAACAAGGGGAAAAAAGAATAAAAATGTGCGACGTGTCGATAGCACAGGAAAATTTGGCAAAGCTTAACCAGGAACAATTCAAGACTGGTGACAAGTATGAGAAACTAAAACGAAAGCTGTCGCAAGAAGCGAGCGAGACTGCCAGACAGAGTGCGGCTCAAGGCAGAAATAAATAGCTCTGTGATTAGTGACCGGGAGCAGGTGAGCATCCAAACCACTAATTAGAGGAGGGTGACAAAAGGGTGCTGAAACAGAAATAACAACTAAGGATAACATAACATGACCTGGGCAACGGATCATGACAGTACCCCACATTTAAGGGGCGGATTCCACATGTCCCGGACTGAAAAAAGTATCGTCATGGGTGGGTGGAGTTAAGCCAAGTGTCCCCAAAGCCACCAAGGACGAGTTAAGTGGTGGCGGCGGGTTGAATGCAGCTGGCGAGGCGGAGGTTAAAGGAACGGCCTTATTTGTGACCGATGAGGAGGCGGATGTGAGCAGCGCCAGAACCTCAGCAGCCGATGAGTCTTACGCTCAAGTCCTCGGCGTGGCTGCAGGGGGCGTTCATGAATTGGCCACTTACATAGCCAACAAGGGGGCTGACGTGAATGAGAATAACCTCTCAGCAGCCATTGTGGTCCACGCCCAAGTCCTGGGAATGGCCGCATTCGTGGCTGACGAGGCAGGCCGTGAGTGCCTGATTGATGCTCTTGCACCAGGTAAGCAGACTGCTGGGCTGAAGGTCTAACTGACTGCAGAGCCAGAGACAAGGCACAGGACTTTTCGGCAAAGCTTAACCCAGGAACAACCAAAGGCTTGTGACCAGAAGGAGAAACCAAAACGCAAACTGTCACATGAAGTGACCGAGAATGTCAGACAGATTGTGGCACAAGGCAGCCTTTTTCTGAAACACCTTTAGAGATGGCTTATGGTAGAGAAATGAACATTCAATTCACAGCAACAACTCTGCATGCTCCCTTTGAATCTTTGTGCATTGTGCTTTGTGATAAAGTTGCACATTTCAGATTGGCCTTTTATGGTGGGCAGCCTAAGCCACACTCATAACCAATAATCATGCTGTTTAATCAGCATCTTGATAAGCCATACCTGTGAGGTGGGATGGATTATCTTGGCAAAGAAGAAATGCTCACTTGAACAATATTTGAAAGGAAAAGGTATTTTTTGTGTATAGCGAAAGTTGTAGATCTTTCAGTTCAACTGATGAAAAAAAAAGGGAGCAGAAATAAAGGTGATGCGTTTCTATTTTTGTTCAGTGTAGTTTATTTTTAATGTTTTTGTGAAAAGCTTTAAAAACAACCTTTTTTACATTGTCATTATGGGGTATTGTGTGTAGAATGTTTGAAGACAAAAAATTAATGTATTCCATTGTGGAATAAGGCTGTAACATAAAATGTGGAGTAAGTGAAGCGCTGTGAATACTTTTTGGAGGCGCAGTATGTCCCTATTTTTTTTATAGGAAGGCTGACTCCTATCATTTAGTCAACGACATTAGTAGCACGTCCCTCTATGGGTTGTGATAATTGCTATAATAATTTGAAATGAATGAATTATGGCCAAATAGTTGCTAAGATATTTTGCGTGATCAGGGTTTCCGCTGGGCATTAAACGTTCATAAGTGGATTTTGCGAAAATTAGGGCTTTAAATGGCAGTAAAAAGCATTAAATATGATAACCTAAAGTAGGACTCAATAAAGTACTATCTATCCATCAAAAATAATTAACACAATAGGACTAGGACGATAGTCAATATGTCAATGAATCAAATGATAAAAGAAAACTAACTTAACATTGTATTGCGGTCATCGATAAATTTCTACTGTACGTCTGCGTGATGCTTTTTTTGGCTTTAGCTTTTTCGAACTGAATACAAGAGGTCTTGTATGGTCCATAGGGGCCACTTCGCCGAATGACAAAATCAAACAGTTTTGCTATTCTTTGGTCACTGGGCGTGTTGTCCTTAACTCTGACACCATGTCATGTTAACAAGGAAGCTCAGCTTGTTTCATATATGATTCCTTTATTTTAGTTGTCTCCAGTTCAACACACATGAACTAATTTAATGAGCTTAATATAATTCACGTGAGAGTAAAAGTCAATGTTAACTTTTCAACTATTCAAGATGACAACACAATTGGTAAGCTTTTGATTATATTTAATAACCATATGCAGTATGAAGAAGTATTAAATTAGATTTGCTAATACCTGTAGAAACCCCAGTGACGGTGGTCATGGTTTTCAACCAACTTTTTGGTTGAAAACCAAAATACTACTGCTGTTCGTTTCTGCCATAAAAATCTTGGTTTTTACTATTAAGGCTTTTAAGAAATTAAAAAAATTAAGTGGCTCTCACTGGTCAGAATATATATTTTAAAAATTACTTTAAAACCTTAACAGTACAAACAAAAAATGTTACGGTTCAAACGTACCACAAATGATCGGCACTGGTATTTTACTATTTTCAGCTTTACACCGGTATCTTGTAGAGCTATGTGAGAAATATCAAGTCAGTCGTAATTTATGTGGTCAAACTCAAAGCTTTATGAACGGCACCACCATCTGGTGTATTTGCTAAAAAAAAATAAAACTTGGGGCCTGATTGACTAAGATCCAAATACCATGCGGTAGACAGCGTATGGTAAACATAAAATAACTTGTATTAAGAGTGGAGGTGTAGCATATGATTTACTAACACTGTGTGTGCAATTGAAAAGCGGTGCAGACCGCCTTATTTAAATGAGGATTCTGTGAGCATACAGGGCTTTTTCCACGCATACAATCATTTTCCTCACATTCATGTTGTCATGCTCCTACCTGTTGAACCAACAGGACACATCTATAATCTATAACACCATTTCGACAACAGAATCGTATGCACACGGACACTTTTCTTTCACATTCAGTGTGTGAGGCTGTGGATCGCTTTACCAGAGCAATCATGCGTCTGGAATGACTAAAATGCATAATGAAAGACGTTTTTTCATGTAGGAGGTATTTTATAGTAATACAGTATATTTCCTAACTTTAAAAAAAATTACAAACCCCGTTTCTATATGAGTTGGGAAATTGTGTTAGATGTAAATATAAACAGAATACAATTATTTTCAAATCATTTTCAACCCATATTCAGTTGAATATGCTACAAAGACAACGTATTTGATGTTAGAACTAATAAACATATTTTTTTTGCAAATAATCATTAACTTTAGAATTTGATGCCAGCAACACATGACAAAGAAGTTGGGAAAGGTGGCAATAAATACTGATAAAGCTGAGGAATGCTCATCAAACACTTATTTGGAACATCCCATAGGTGTGCAGGCTAATTGGGAACAGGTGGGTGCCATGATTGGGTATAAGAGTAGATTCCATGAAATGCTCAGTCATTCACAAACAAGGATGGGGCGAGGCTCACCACTTTGTCAACAAATGCGTGTACAATTTGTTGAACAGTTTAAGAAACACCTTTCTCAACCAGCTATTGCAAGGAATTTAGGGATTTCTCCATCTAGTTCGTATTATCATCAAAGGGTTCAGAGAATCTGGAGAAATCACTGCACGTAAGCAGCTAAGCCCGTGACTTTCGATCCCTCACGCTGTATTGCATCAACAAGCGACATCAGTGTGTAAAATTTATCACCACATGGGCTCAGGAACACTTCAGAAACCCACTGTCAGTAACTACAGTTGGTCGCTACATATGTAAGTGCAAGTTAAAACTCTCCTATGCAAGGCAAAAACCGTTAATCAACACCCAGAAACGCCGTCTGCTTCGCTGGGCCTGAGCTCATCTAAGATGGACTGATACAAAGTGGAAAAGTGTTCTGTGGTCTGACGAGTCCACATTTCAAATTGTTTTTGGAAACTGTGGACGTCGTGTCCTCCGGACCAAAGAGGAAAAGAACCATCTGGATTGTTATAGGCGCAAAGTTGAAAAGTCATCATCTGTGATGGTATGGGGGTGTATTAGTGCCCAAGACATGGGTAATTTACACATCTGTGAAGGCACCATTAATGCTGAAAGGTACATATAGGTTTTGGAGCAACATACAGTATGTTGCCATCCAAGCAACGTTACCATGGACGTCCCTGCTTATTACAGCAACACAATGCCAAGCCACATGTTACATCAACGTGGCTTCATAGTAAAAGAGTGCGGGTATTAGACTGGCCTGCCTGTAGTCCAGACCTGTCTCCCATTGAAAATGTGTGGCGCATTATGAAGCCTAAAATACCACAACAGAGACCCCCGGACTGTTGAACAACTTAAGCTGTACATCAAGCAAGAATGGGAAATAATTCCACCTGAGAAGCTTTAAAAATGTGTCTCCTCAGTTCCCGAACGTTTACTGAGTGTTGTTAAAAGGAAGGGGGATGTAACACAGTGGTGAACATGCCCTTTCCCAACCACTTTGGCACATGTTGCAGCCATGAAATTCTAAGTTAATTATTATTTGCAAAAAAATAAATAAAGTTCATGAGTTTGAACATCAAATATCTTGTCTTTGTAGTGCATTCAATTGAATATGGGTTAAACCGGATCTGGAAATCATTGTATTCCGTTTATATTTACATCTAACATAATTTCCCAACTCATATGGAAACGGGGTTTGTAAAAAATGCCAGCAGACACTAGAGCGCATCAATTGAATTGATTTTAATAAGCAATGAAATTGCTGAATAGACGATATGTCTAATATTTTTATTTCGAGCCATCCACCAAAATGTTGACACACACACACACACACACACACACACGTAGGATAGCGGATTCTCGTCTGTCCATCGCAAGCACTAATCCTGCAGCCGTATGTGGAACTGTCAATTTGCACATACTTCTGACATGCGCTCAATAAAACGCCAGTGCTTGCAAAAAGGTGATCAGTGTTGAAAAATCTCACTGCATGTGCTGTATAATTATATTTGCATTTACTTTTACCAGTATTGTAGGCGTTTTGATGATCAGCTTATATTAAACATATTAATGAAGACAGAGACTCAAAATGGATTGTATGCCTTATTATGCACCCTTAACAGATGTAATCTACCTTGCACACCTTTAGTAGATCAACATTGGCTGTGCTATCATGGATTGCATGTGATTTAGTGCATGCAAACCTTTAGTAAATCAGGCCGTTAGTTTTTTGTTTATTCATTTAACTTCAACTTTATCCTCCATAGGTCAGCACTGGAAGCAGCACAGCCTTGCCTTGCCTCCGAAACACGTCATTGCAGGAATCCAGACCCCTAAATGGACTACAAAGCACAAGTCAACCTGCACCCCAAAATCCAGTTCTGCCTAATTCCTTGAAGAGGAAGAATGAACAAAAAAATAGAACACCTCCCCCCCAAGTTTCCCTGCATTTTGTTGCAGCCTTGGAAGCGAAAACCAACTGCTTGCATAAACCACAAGAGATGACGACTGGCCTGCGAAGACGTCTGATCAATAACGGCGCCCGTAACAGCTGCTCAAAACCAGGCTGGCTAGCTGCTATCTTGACCTCTGATTCTAAAGTGAAGGATGCTGAGGCGCTGAACCTAAATGCAAAAAGGCAGATGTTTGAGGTAGTTAGGCAGGCTCAGGCAGTGCTGCTAACCATGGTGTACCGAGATGGTAGCACTCAGTTACACTCAGGGACGGTAAGTCGATAAATATAGCTTAATATGCCATGAGGATAAATGCTTGCTGGTTCTTCTACACAGAAGCTCACTTCACCAGTGTGTGGCATCCTACTACTATTTAAGAATGATCTGGACAACACCAAACCGCAGGACTCACTTGGCCTCAATGACCTACTGCTCTACCTAAAACTTGACTTCACCCCAACATGGGCCCAACAACACACGCAGCAGACACACAGGACTTTCACCAGGTGATGTTTGCACGTTTCCCCATCTCCTTTTAGGATTTTGGCTCAATAAATGTACATGCTCCACAGAGACCTACTTCTACAGGTTTTATTTTCAGACCAAATGGTTGTGTGCTACAAGGCCAAGAATTTGCTTTGCACAGTTCTGCAGTTGTACAGACAACACATCAGCTGGAAACGAGGCAAGGCACAAAAACATGACAACATGGCTCTTTGTATGATATTACTACCCCTTATTACCTTGGATCAGTCAGGTTTTGCCTTCTATCTAGTGTCAGGCTGCAATATCCAGGACCCTCAGGTATCAGGGTGGCTCCTGGACCCTGGAGATCCCTGCTCTACCTACCAGGGCCTTCTTAACAAACATTTCAGGGTGTCACAATCAGCACCAGCTACGAGTACCACACAGGTAAACTACCTTCACTAACTATATTTAAGGTTTCTCCGTTCCCTAAGACAACAGTCATCTATGTTTTAGAAGGCACATCAATCAATCAATAGATCAATCAATCAACCAAAGTTTAATTATATCCCTTAATCACAAATGTCTCAAAGGGCCGCAGAAGCCACAACGACATCCTCAGCTCAGATTCCACATCAGGGCAAGAAAAAAACTCAACCCATTGGGCGTAATGAGAAACCTTGGCGGGGACCGCAGATCTGCGACCTCTTGCATGTAGACACGTCGCGGCGCAGGGGCGCCACCGACTGATGCTTTAGGAGTGGTCACCCCGGGTCCCGACTTCATGTGCATGTCCAGTCCATTGGGAGACCAGCAGGGGATCATCTTGAATGGAGACAAGTTAGCAGCGCAGAGACGGCACCAACTGATGCACAGAGGAGTGGTCCAACCTGGGTCCCGACTTTGAACAGGGAGCACATCATCTGTGGTCACCTGATAACCTCTCCACGCAGGAGAGGGGGCAGAGCAGAATAGAGACTGCAGATAAACTGGTGTAAAAGGGGCCTATTTAAAGGCTAGGGTGTATAAATGAGTTTAAAGATGGGACTTAAATGCTTCTACTGAGGTAGCATCTCTAACTGTTACTGGGAGGGCTATCCAGAGTACTGGAACCTGAACAGAAAACGCTTTATAGTCCGCAGACTCTTTTTTTGGCTCTGGCAATCACTAATAAACCGGAGTTCTTATAGCTCAGATTTCTGGCCCGGGACATATGGTACAATACAATCCGCAAGATAGGATGCGGCTAGACCGTTCAGTATTTTATACGAAAGTAGTAAAGCCTTGAAGTCGCATCTTAAGTGCACTGGAAGCCAGTGCGGGTGAGCCAGCAAAGGCGTACTATGATCAAACTTTGTTGTTCTTGTCAAAAGTCTAGCAGCCACATTTTGTAACATTTGTAATCTTTTAATGGCATAGGGAGACCCGGGAATACCACGTTAAAGTATTCAAGATGAGACGTAACGAACACATGAATAATGATCTCAGCGTCGGTGGTGGACAAAATGGGACAAATCTTAAAGATATTACTGAGTTGAAAGAAGGCTGTTTTAGTAACACTCTTCAATCAATCAATCAATCAATCAATCAATCAATGTTTATTTATATAGCCCTAAATCACCAGTGTCTCAAAGGGCTGCACAAACCAGAACGACATCCTCAGTAGAGCCCACATAAGGGCAAGGAAAACTCACCCTAACGGGACGTCGGTGACAGTGACAATGATGACTATGAGAAACCTTGGAGAGGACCGCATATGTGGGCACCCCCCCAAGGGGACCCAAAGCAATGGATGTCGAGCGGGTCTAACATGATATTGTGAACGTACAATCCATAGTGGTTCTAACATAACCGTGAGAGTCCAGTCCAAAGTGGATCCAATATAGTGGCGAGAGTCCCGTCCAAAGTAGAGCCAGCAGGAAACCATCCCAAGCGGAGGCGCATCAGCAGCGCAGAGATGTCCCCAACCGATACACAGGCGAGCGGTCCATCCTGGGTCCCGACTGGACGAGCGGTCCATACTGGGTCCCGACTCTGGACAGCCAGTACTTCATCCATGGCCACCATACCAGAACCACTCCACAAGGGAGAGGGGGACAGAGGAGAAAAAGAAAAGAAACGGCAGATCAATTGGTCTAAAAAGGGGGTCTATTTTAAGGATAGAGTGTACAAATGAGTTTTAAGTTGAGACTTAAATGCTTCTACTGAGGTAGCATCTCGAACTGTTGCCAGGAGGGCATTCCAGAGTACTGGAGCCCAAATGGAAAACGCTCTATAGTCCTCAGACTTTTTTTGGGCTCTGAATGCAGATTTCTTGCTGGGTAATATGGTACAATACAATCGGCAAGATAGGTTGGAGCTAGACCGCGTAGTATTTTATACGTAAGTAGTAAAACCTTAAAGTCAAATCTTAAGTGCACAGGAAGCCAGTGCAGGTGAGCCAGTATAGGCGTAATATGATCAAACTTTCTTCTTCTTGTCAAAATTCGAGCAGCAGCATTTTGTACCAACTGTAATCGTTTAATGGTAGACATGGGGAGACCCAAAAATAATACGTTACAGTAATCGAGACGAGACGTAAGAAACGCATGGATAATGATCTCAGCGTCTTTAGTGGACAGAATGGAGCGAATTTTAGCGATATTACGGAGATGAAAGAAGGCCGTTTTAGTAACGCTTTTAATGTGTGCCTCAAAGGAGAGAGTTGGGTCGAAGATAATACCCAGATTCTTTACCGTGTCGCCTTGTTTAATTGTTTGGTTGTCAAATGTTAGAGTTGTATTATTAAATAGAGGTCGGTGTCTAGCAGGACCGATAATCAGCATTTCCCTGTTTTTGGCATTGAGTTGCAAAAAGTTAGCGGACATCCATTATTTAATTTCATTAACACATGCCTCCAGCATTTCCGTGTTTTTGGCATTGAGTTGCAAAAAGTTAGCGGACATCCATTATTTAATTTCATTAACACATGCCTCCAGCTGACTACAATCCGTTGTGTTGGTCAGCTTTAGGGGCATGTAGACGTGGGTGTCATCAGCATAACAGTGAAAGCTAACACCGTATTTGTGTAATGTCACCTAGCGGCAGCATGTAAATGCTGAAGAGTGCAGGGCCAAGGACCGAACCCTGGAGAACTCCACACGTTACCTTAACATAGTCCGAGGTCACATTGTTATGGGAGACGCACTGCATCCTGTCAGTAAGATAGAAGTTAAACCAAGACAGGGCTAAGTCTGACATACCAATTCGTATTTTGATACGCTCTAATAAAATATGATCGACGATATCGAAAGCAGCGCTAAGATCGAGGAGCAGCAACATAGATGACGCATCAGAATCCATTGTTGGCAATAGATCATTAGTCATTTTTGCGAGGGCTGTCTCCGCAGAGTGATTTGTCCTGAAACTGGATTAAAAGGTTTCGCATAGATTGTTAGACGCTAAGTGTTCATTTAGCTGCTCTGCAACAATTTTTTCGAGGATTTTTGAAATAAAGGGAAGGTGAGACACCGGTCGGTAGTTTTCTTAATGTGTGACACATCAATGTCCCATCATTCCAGGCTCCAACCCTTCACCCGCACACACTCCTTGGACCAGACGTTGAAGCAAGTGCCCCACGAAATGCCACAGCTAAAATTCTTGCCCTTTTAGTCCTTAATCTCCTATACGAAATAATTCAGTTAAAAAAATTAAAAACTGATTGTACAAAATCTTTGAAATTACTACAAACGTGCCAGGAACTTGAATTGGCACCGTGTGTACTTCCAATAACACACTGCAGTGCATGTGAACTTATGTGTTGTGCCCATACAGGTCGCATTTGAAAGGGAAAAACCTTAATTGGCTATCATGCCATGCAGTGTGCCTCTTTTGTTATCAGAACGCACATTGCCAATTTCAGAAAAGGTAAAACAGTCATTCTCTGTGTCCCAGGTCATCTTAGATCTTTGCTCCCTCTACTGGCTCAACAAGGAGCTTTGTTCTAAACTTCAGGTTCGAATTTGATTGCCTCTCCATCTTTCTCACACATTTTCACAAATCTCTTGTGTGTATATCGGTGTTTCCAGAGCCAAGGTCTGTGGAAGATGTACTTGGATATGGAGCTGAACATGATTCCTATTCTCGCAGGTGACCAGCTCCAATGATTTCTCAATATGGGTACAATGACACAGGTGCCAATTTCTGGCCTTCAAGGTGCAATCTCTGTCTAAAGATGAATTACTATGCTTTAAAGTGCTGAGAAAATCAGGTATTAAGCACTCACAAGCAGTACCTTAGCCTGCAGTACGTGCAACCCTAATCCTACTTTTTTAACTTTTGTACATACACTGATACTAAGATATAATAAACTAACTATGATGATTAGTTTCATTCACTCTGATTGTGTTTTAGCAATGGAGAGCCATCGCATCCGTGTGGACAAAGATGTGGTTAAGAATATGTCAGACTTGCTGGGGGTAAGACATGACAAAAACAAAACAGCGCTAGACTTTTGCACGTCGATGATCAGTTTTTGTCAGAAACGTACCATCAAACCGGCTTGCATCCTCCCATAAGATGTTTTAGAGGAAAACGTCTCTGAATCATTTGGTGCGTGTCTAAAAATAGGATGAAAAGTATTTTCTTTCAAGTGTCTGTGAGTATCACTGTCTGTCTCGGCCAACATGCACACACAGCAGGTGCTGAGTCGGATGTGTTTGCATGAGCTTAACCGTCAAGGTCACCTCTTCCTTCTAAACTACATCTTGGTGTGAGTGTGGTTTTCAATACTGCGGGGCTTGAATTTAATATTGATGATGCAGTCTGTCACTTGCTTTGAGGCGAGGAAAAGAACATATTGTATTTTACAATTTGGGCTCAAGTCTGCAAGCCATTTCTTGTTTCACCACCATACCATTCTCTTTTTTTCCTGTTTCCTTTCTCTCTTGTGTATCTATCAAGTGTGTTCTGTATTTCCCTTGCGCGTGGTTGTCACTCATCTTGGTATTATTTTCAAAATGTGCCTTTGTCTTCATCAGTCTAAAATGAAGCAGTTAGAGGAAGAAGCCCATCGAGCAGCTGGTCAAATGTTCCTTGTTACCAGCAACATTCAGCTGAGAACTGTCAGTAACGTAACATGTACATCATGTGTGGATTTCATGCTTTGTATAATATTTTTTCAATTAAAAAGGTTCTGTTTGAAAAGCTGCGCCTTCATGAGCTCTGTGAGAAGAAGAGGCTTCCCAAGACCTTCAGCACACAGCAGCAATCTACCTCGGAAGCTGCAGTACAACACACACGCACACAATACATGTACATAAAATGCCACTGTAGTATATCATTTTTTAAATTACTATCTTTTGTCTTTCTTGCAGTTGATGCTGCTACAGGATTTGCATCCTCTGCCAAAAATTATTTTAGAATACAGACAGGTTTGTCACCATCCTAGCCTAATGGGAAAAACTTATTTTCGCGTTACATTTCACTGTAAATACCATCTGCATTGTTGCCCTCAGGTCCACAAAACCAAGTCTACTTTTGTCGACGGGATCCTTTCGTGCATGATGGGCAGGGTGAGCTGTTTTAATGAGGTGCATCTCAAGTTAGAACAAAGTAAGTCACTGGTTAACATCCCCTCAGGACTACATTTCCTCCACGTGGTCGCAGACAAGTGTGGTGACGGGCAGAATCTCTGCAAAGCACCCAGTAAGCACCTCCCTCACAACACCACAGCAGAGTTTTCCTTTTGCTCTTGTTTTTATTTATTTTTAACTTGGAAATATTTGTATGCACTCCTAAGATAGTGTAACTATACATGATGCTCAACATGTACTGTATTTAATTTAAGTCTACTTCTCCATTATGGTAATGATTGAGGTACAGTAAGAACAAGTAATTAGACAGAGATAAAGATGTGTTACAGTAAAATAAGTGGTCTGTCTTCTTAGATAGCTTTCACAATTACCATAAATTTGTTAAGTAAAAGATGTGTGAAAAATAATGCTGTAATTGGATAATGATAATGCTACATTCTATCCGTCCAGTTTCCATATCACTTCTATACTCATGGGTACATCCTGACTTCAGGCAAAAGGCGGGGTACAACCTGGACTGGTCGCCAACCAGTCACTGGGCGCATTTGGACAAACAGCCATTCATACCTATTGACAATTTAGAGTCTCCAGTTGATTCCAATTTTGACATGTTAGAAAGCGAAAAAAAACAAAATTATTTTGTCTTATTTTCTCTCATAATGATTGTGAACGATAGGCAAAATAAAATAGAAAATGCAGTTCACTTTAAGTATAACTGTGAAAAAGAATCAAAATGGTAAAATCTAAGAAATTTGGACATTTGCAGTATGCGATGGGTGTTTTATTCCCTGTTTTAACAGTACCTGCATCTGCCTTTTACGGCAGAGGTCATGGGTTCTAATTTCTGACGAGAGTTGCATCAGCAACACTATCTGATGTAAGTGCTGAAAAAAAATCACGCATTAAGTAGCTGTGGCAAAGCTAGAAGTGAAAAAAGGGTATGTAGTTTTTTTGCCGACCGATACAGCATCAGATTCCTGGATTACGTAAACCCTGGTGGGCACATAAACTCACTTCATATTCACTCTGAGTGTCAAATGAGGAGTACTGCCGAGCTGGTAGCTTTCATCTGTCAGGTTTGATTGAGGTAAATCCCTTCAGCGTGGTACACATGGCGGCAGACTATTCTCTACTGGGGAAAAATCCCTTGTCTTGATCTGTTTTTGTTTCCTTGAAGCTGAAATTTAACTTTCAGAAAAAAAACCTGCAATATATATTTTGTTGTTGAAGCATCCTTTGAGGTTTGACCTGGGTCGTAGTGCCCCTATAGCCTAAAAGCACCTGACTCCATTTGACGGATAGCTAAGCTGCAGGTGTTGTGTAGCATCCTTGCACCAATCAGCACAGATGGAGCTCAGTGTTTGTTGGTAGCTGCAGTGGGAAGTGAATAACGACATGTTCGTTTTAATCGTGCATATCTTCTATGATGAGTTGTTAAATTGGTACACAACAACTACATTACTCAACACGACCACCACAGGTAATTCTGCGCCATATGTTTACCAAACTAGTCTGTCAGACTTTACATTCATCTCAATACATGTTTTGTTTAACCCCTTCAGTCAGTACTGGTTCATGCTTTTCGCACAGCACATTCTGAGTCACCTGTCAACACAATTACATGCAGCTTTAAACTTCACAGGCACGTGTGTATGTCTGTGCTGTTGTGCTCTTATATCCTTTCCTCTGTCCACACCCTGCCTCTGCAGTCCTTTTTAGAGCCCTCCCTTGCCTCTGTTACTGCCTCCCTATCGCTGCTGAATAATAAATAAGGGGTGGAAGCAGTGTCGTCTACCCCCACCCATTCCCACCCCCTTCGCCCTGCCCGCACCATCCAGATGACACAAAAGTACACTCAGTCTAAGGGTCAAACTTACCGCATAATGATCGTGCATGAATGGAAACATTTTCATCCATGCATAATCTTTCTTCATCCCAGCATATTACTTGTGGTCTCTCCCTCTCTCTGTCACTCTCTCTCACACACACATACTACGGAGGATGGACATGGGGAGATTATCGGCGTTTGAAATGGAACTGCTGAGTTCCCTTTTCCCTCACATTAGAGGGTGTGTAGTGTGTCTGATCACTTTGCGGTTTAGCTTTCCTCTGCTCGGAAATAACTGCCAATGTGACGTGTGTGGTTGTGTTATCTGTTTCAGCATTTTCTCTGATTACTTCGTGGCTTGGTGTAACAACCACAAATGATGAGACGATCACTGCTACTATTTTAAGATGAGAATCTCTCTAGCGTTTTAATTAAACTATGCCCAGCGTCGTAACCCATTTGATTAAAAGAAATGTGTCAGGCTTTTAATTGCCTGGATGAGAGGGGCAGAGTGCAAACCAACACTGCAATAATAAATGTTGAATTATTACCTCTCTGATGTTTTGTATATTTACTCTTTGTTTCATCCAATCCAGAACTTCCAGGCTATCCCAAGACAGCCACTTACAATCAGCAAGAGGCAATACATACATGGTAAGGTGCCCAGATGCCTAGAATTTTGAATCTGCTCAGGGCATGCTTCCTTACATTTAAATTGTTTTCAGTGTAACAGATGAGGGGATATTTGTTTATCTTTAGTATACGCTTGCTGGACAAATTAATTGACCTATTTCTGGATTAATAAGGTCCAAATACTTCCCCTCCATCTGTTGCCAGGGCTGGACCACATTAACAAGCTGTTACTAGCTGGCACTACAGGCCACGCTCAGCTCTTTTTCTGTTTGCAGTGATTCATAGGCGCTAACATCAGCACCTTTGCTCGCCACCGAGAGTTCTTTGTCATCAAATCCTCCTTTTCTCCATCAGCATCTCTCCCTCAGTCATGTCCGCCATCTTGGGCCGAGTCAGCAAACAGTGATCATTTTTTGGAGCATTACCCTTTTCATTCTCAATATCTTCCACTTAGACTGAGATATACATACTGAACCAGATGATGTGTCCTCTTCAGCTATGCACAATTGACTGTTAAATGCTCTTATAACACTATTATGTGTCCTGAGGGCCTGTTTTTGAGCAATAAACATGAGAAAACAATTATCTCCCACACTTGTTTGAGCCACTTTAGACAGAAGTGGTCGGGGTTTGAAGTTTCATGTTGTCATAATGTCATGAAAGAAAAACCTAATTTCTTGGTGGTAAGATTCCCGTCTCGCTAGATGAAGCCACCCTGTGTATATGCCCACAACTTTGTAAAAAAAAAAAAGCAGTCTTTCCTACACATCTTTAAAAATAAAGCATTTCCATTTATTCCATTACAGATGTAGGAGCTGCATGTGTGATTATTGTATTTTTCTTCAGCAAATAGGCTAGCCGAGCATAATGTTGCTGTTAAAACAATAATGTTAGCACTATAGTTCACATAAATATGCTAGTGTTGCCAACAATGGTGTCTTGTTCCATTGTTAGGCGTGGCATCTTTTATGTTGGGCAAGTGCACAGTCAGACACAAAATGGCCTCATTCCAATAGGAATTACTGAAAGCACTTTTAAACCGTCCAAATGTCAGTATTGAGGCTTAATTATTGACAACTCACTTCAAATACATAATTTTGGGTTATCTTATTTAAAAATATTGTGCTATAATATGGGACTTTTGAAAATGAAATGTGTGGGCAATGTTTATTCACAGGAAAGGAGGAAGAGGTGGTGACTGTTCATCCTCGGGCAATGTTCATTCCTCAAGAAGGCTGGGCCTTTGTTGCTGCAGGTAAAGCCAACATACTTGCTGACCAAACTGTGTCTAGTTAGAGCAGGGAGGTACCGACAATTTGTCACACACTTACGTAAGTAGGGTCAGCAAGAGGACAGAACACACACACGCTAGCGTTTCACTACTAAGTTTACACAAGCAGCCCAACATATGCCCACACAAGTATGCTTCACCTGGTCATCCGCTCTCTATGTCCTTCACGTCCTTCAATAATTTGTGTGTTATGGAACTACGTGGAGAAGTCGGGGCTCGGTTGGTAGAGCGGCTGTGCCAGCAGTTCGATCCCCGGCTTCCGCCATCCTAGTCATATGTTGCAAGACACTTCACCCTTGCTCCTGATGGGTCGTGGTTAGGGCCTTGAATGGCAGCTCCCGCCATCAGTGTGTGAATGTGGAAATAGTGTCAAGGCGCTTTGAGTACTTTGAAGGTAGAAAAGCGCTAAACAAGTACAACCCTTTTAGGAATCACTTGTCAGTGTCTCGAGGAGAAGTTCAATTTGGAGGCACTTCAAACGATATTATGGGTCTGGGAGACTACTCCTATGTGTATGATGGTATTATTAAATTACCTCATCTCAGATTGTGGACATTAAAACTAAATGTTATCTCTGTAAAGGCAACATTTGTGATGCAGCGCTTGTATAAGAATTCAATATATAGGACATATTTAAAATTGTCATTTGTACTATTCATTTAATTTGCAAGCACACATAATCTCTTATGTTGTTTGAGCCTGCTGGCCATTCTTGGATGAATTTTGCTCTGACTCATGAAAAAATAATGGGATGATATCTTTAGAAAATGTCTTGTCTTCTTGTCACTGGTCTCTTTTTTTCCCACCCTGATTCTCTTTTTGTCTTTCACCCCTGTATTTGATTGTGATGGCTATGAGCACTGTTAAATTGTAAACATTGGCCATCTTTTCAGACTTCTGCCAAGTAGAGCTGCGACTCCTGGCACACTTCTCCTCTGACCCTGAGCTGCTTCGCATCTTTAAATACCATCAGGCAGACATCTTTGCTATGCTTGCTTCTCAGTGGTGGGTTTAACACGCGCACACACACATACATATATATATATATATATATATATATATATATATATGTATGTATATATATATACAGTCGCAATCAAAAGTTTACATACACTTGTAAAAAACATAATGTCAGGGCTGTGTTGAGTTTCCAATACTTTCTACAACTCTTATTTTTTTGTGCTAGAGGGATTGGAGCACATACTTGTTGGTCACAAAAACATTCATGAAGTTTGGTTCTTTTATCAATTTATTATGGGTCTACTAAAAATATGACAAAATCTGCTGGGTCAAGTGTATACATACAGCAACGTTAATATTTGGTTGCATGTCCTTTGGCGAATTTCACTGCAATAAAGCGCTTTTGGTAGCCATCCACAAGCTTCTGGCAAACTTCTGGTTAGATTGTTGACCACTCCTCTTGACAAAATTGGTGCAGTTCAACTAAATTTGTTGGTTTTCTGACATGGACTTGTTTCTTCAGCATTGGCCACATTTTCTCAATGGGGTTTAAGTAAGGACTTTGGTAAGGCCACTCTAAAACCTTAATTCTAGCCTGATTTAGACATTCCTTTACCACTCTTGACGTGTGTTTGGGGTCATTGTCATGTTGGAACATGCAACTGGGCCCAAGACCCGACCCAACCCTGCGGGCTGATGATTTTAGGTTGTCCTGAAGAATTTGGAGGTAATCCTCCTTTTTCATTGTCAAATTTAAAGCACCAGTTCCATTGGCAGCAAAACAGGCCCAGAGCATAATACTACCACCACCATGCTTGGCGGTAGGTGTGGTGTTCCTGGGATTAAAGGCCTCACCTTTTCTCCTCCAAACATATTGCTGGGTATTGTGGCCCAAGAGCTCAATTTTTGTTTCATCTGACCACACAACTTTCCTCTAGAAGGTCTTATGTGATGTCAGATGAAACAATATGCGCGACCATAAGTCGAATTTCTGTTCAGAGTCAGGTACTTCTGCAACAGCCGATGTGACTTTCTTCTCGTTGATAGTGGTACCGTCACAGTGCATTAAACAGTATTGAAGCTGAGCATCTATTGATTTCAGTGGGACAGCATAGAGTTTGTTGTTCCATTGCAGCCAACCTAGACAATCATCGGCTTTGTCCCGCTCATTGGACTCTTGAAGTCTCTGGAAGTGTATGTAAAGTGGGTTTGGCTTAGGCTGGCCTGGACGCTGAGCTTCTGCATGATGATTAGATGATCTGTCTGAGGTTAAATGCCTTTTTAATTGACAGTAAAATTAGTGAATCAGCAATCTTGAAGTATAAACCACTGCCCGAGCATTTTTAAATTTTAATTCGGTTGTTACGAGTTCATATGGACAATTTTACAATCTTTTAAAGGACGTTTTCTTTGTAAAATCTAGCATGTGTAATTGTGTAATTCGTAAATAAAAACAGAATACAATGATTTGCAAATCCTTTTCAACCTATATTCTATTGAATTGACTGCAAAGACAAGATAATTAATGTTCAAACTGAGAAACTTGTTTTTTTTTTCAAATAATCATTAACTTAGAATTTAATGGCAGCAACACGTTGCAGAAAAGTTGGCACAGGGGCATTTTTAGCACTGTTACATCACCTTTCCTTTTAACAACACTCAGTAAACTTTTGGGAACTGAGGAAACCAATTTTGAAGATTTTCAGATGGAATTTGTTCCCATTCTTGCTTGATGTACAGCTTAAGTTGTTCTACAGTTCGGGGTCTCCATTATGGTATTTAACGCTTCATATTGTGCCACACATTTTCAAGGGGAGACAGGTCTGGACTACAAGCAGGCCGGTCTGGTACCCGCACTCTTTTACTACGAAGCCACGCTGTTATAACATGTGGCTTGGTATTGTTTGCTGAAATAAGCTGGGGCATCCATGATAACGTTGCTTGGATGGCAACATATGTTCCTCCAAAACTTGTATGTACCTTTCAGCATTAATGTTGCCTTCACAGACGTATAAGTCACCCATGCCTTGGGCACTAATGCACCCGCATACCATCACAGATGCTGGCTTTTGAACTTTGCGCCTATCACAATCCGGATGGTTCTTTTCCTCTTTGTTCCAGAGGACACAACGTCCACAGTTTCCAAAAACAATTAGAAATTTGGACTCGACAGACCACAGAACACTTTTCCAATTTGCATCAGTCCATCTTAGATGAACTCGGACCCAGCGAAGCCGGCGGCGTTTCTGGGTCTTGTTGGTAAATGGCTTTGGCTTTGCATAGTAGAGTTTTAACCTGCTCTTACAGATGTAGCGACCAACTGTAGTTTCTGACAGTGGTTTTCTGAAGTGTTCCTGAGCCCACGTGGTGATATCCTTTACACACTAATGTCGCTTTTTGATGCAGTACCGCCTGAGGGATCAAAGGTCCGTAATATCATCGCTTACGTGCAGTGATTTATCTAGATTCTCTGAACCTTTTGATGATATTACGGACCATAGATGGTGAAATCCCTAAATTCTTTGCTGTAGCCCATTGCGAAATGTTCTTAAAACTGTACGACAAATTGTTTATGCATTTCTTCACAAAATTGTGACCCTCGCCCCATCCTTGTTTGTGAATGACTGCGCATTTCATGGAAGCTGCTTTTATACCCAACCATGGCACCTACCTGTTCCCAATTATCCTGTTCCCCTGTGGGATGTTCCAAATAAGTATTTGATGAGCATTCCCCAACTTTCTCAGTCTTTTTTGACTCTTGCGCCAGCTTTTTTTAACAATGTTGCAGGCATCAAATTCCAAATGAGCTAATATTTGCAAAAAATAACAAAGTTTTCCTGTTCAAACGTTAAGTATCTTGTCTTTACAGTCTATTCAATTGAATATAGGTTAAAAAGGATTTGCAAATCATTGTATTCTGTTTTTATTTACGATTTACACAACGTGCCAACTTCACTGGTTTTGGGGTTTGTATCTTGCTTCTGTTTTATGAGAATGCATTTGTGTTTAGAGAATAGCTGAAAATGAGCATCCCCTACTTGAAAGACTAGTGGCCGCCACTGAGATGCACCAACTGTTCCTCTTATCTTTAAATTTAAAACTTCGCAACCCCTGTTGCTATGACAACTATGCTAGCTGCATCACTTGCCCTCTATCCTCCACGGGTGGACACCCCTAAGCTAGAGGGACCTTTTGAACATTTTTCGTGAGAGTTTGTCCTTATATGTTTGTAAGAGCTTACAGTGCACTTAGACGTAAACTGATTACCACATTAACTGCACCATTGTGTCTTCCAAATGATCTCACTTTAATAAATGTAATATCACTCAATATGTCTGATCACTTGTTTTCGCTCTGTGTTAGCCCTTTAGTCTGATTTGTATTTTTTTATTTCTGTCCACAAGTCTTCTCGTCTTTTTCCTGCCATCTTTTAATCCCTTAGTCATTCAAAGGACAACGGGTTCCGGGGCAGGCTATTAAAAAAGATAGAATTCAAGTGTGTGAGAGCGGCAGAAAAAACAATTAGTTTGCCACAAAATGATTACTGGCCATCACCAAATGAGTGTCTTTTTCTTTAATTTAGAAAGGCACTTATTTTCTTAAGACTTGGACAAAATTTGAACACTTTATTCAAACTGCTCATCTGAAAGTAGGATAAATGAATGCGTGAAAACGGCCTACTGAAATCTTAATTTGGGTTCTTTGGAAATTAGCAAGTATTCGGTGACGCCCACCACAGCAAGTAAAATGTTGCTGTAGATTCAAATAAAAGCAGTACATTTTTGTTTTATGTCTCAGTCTATTAACCTTGAACACATAATTCAGGCAAAAATTATGCTTTGGTTTGAGTCCTGCTGTACAGTGCTGCTGATATTGATTATCCAGCAGGGGGCAGTGAAAAATCAGTAGACTAGAACTCTGAAGTTTTAAAAGTGTTAAATGATCTCAACCTGTGCAGTTCACTTAACAATAATCTTTGTATGTTTTATGAATAATATCCAAGTTTTGGTGATCTAGAGATAAATGACTGCTTTAGTGTATATGCAGGTATGTCATGTCCTCTCAGGCAACAGACTGTTTTTCTGTGAGTTCGATAAAAGGCACCTAGACATGGGTGTGGCAGCTCCCCCTGGCCCTCAGAAACCCCAATTTGTGTGATGTTTTCACTCACCACATTATCTGTCACTTCTTGTTTACTGCTTGCTTCCTTTTGTGTCCCTTTGCCTTTCCATTTTGATTTCCACCATTTATGTTCCCCTTTCATCTATACAACTGTATGTTTCAAGTAAGATTCATTAAAGTATTTTATTTTCCAGGAAGGGAGTGAGTGAGCAAGAGGTGACTTCAGAGGACAGGGAACACGCGAAGCGCATTGTGTACTCTCTTGTGTACGGAGCAGGTTAGTGTAAAACGTGGGTAAAAAATGTTTGACTTGGGGGGCCGCATTGAGCTAACAAAATTTGTCCGGGGGCCGAAAGCCATCTGCATGTAAAGTAACAATATAAAAACACATATACAGTATAGAGCCTATGTGTGAATATATACATATTATATGAATATATTATATACATATATGATACATTTATATTATATATACGTTCTATCCATCCATTTTCTACCGCTTATTCCCTTTGGGGTTGGGGTGGCGCTGGTGCCTATCTCAGCTACAATCGGGCGGAAGGCGGCGTACACCCTGGACAAGTCGCTACCTCATCGCAGGGCCAACACAGATAGACAGACAACATTCACACTCACATTCACACACTAGGGCCAATTTAGTGTTGCCAATCAACCTATACCCAGGTGCATGTGTTTGGAAGTGGGAGGAAGCCGGAGTACCCGGAAGGAACCCACGCATTCACGGGGAGGACACGCAAACTCCACACAGAAAGATCCCGAGCCCGGGATTGAACCCCAGTTTACTCAGGACCTTTGTATTGTGAGGCAGACGCACTAACCCCTCTTCCACCGTGAAGCCTTATATATATGTATATAGATATGAAATATGTGTAATGTAATTAGATAAGCATCTAAATTTGATCTAGGAATCACTACACTAACTTTGGTTTTTATTTATTATTATTTAGTGTCTCTTAACTATTTGTGCTGTCTCAGAGTGATTACGTTTACACAGCTGTTTTTACACGTATTCTGCGATCGCAATGCTTTAAGTCTACATATTAATTTCATACCAAGATTGAAGAGGCAAGTTTGCCAAATATATAAAAATAAAGTTCAAATTGCAATAAAGCCATATTTTCAAATGTAATGGCCAAAACACTGTTGTTACACACACACATATTACAACGGTTTTTTTTCACACAGCAGAGCGTTCATTGTGACGTAACAACAATCTTTTGTACCAAAGTAACACTTCAGTTTGCATTGATTGAATTAAGCTATAACAGACTGAACAACCATACATAACTTAAACTACTTTCACTTTAACCCACCCCCACGATAGATTGTGACGACAATGTAATGTGAAATATAAACGATAAAACATTTAATATAAAAAATATTTTAAAAAAATAATTCTCCTACATGGTTTTTAATAAATCAGAAATATCAAGCAGCTTCAATGCACCAAACATGGGGAAGTGTTAAAAGGGAGTTTTGCATATATTACCCATCATGCACTGTAAGGAATTAATATGTGTAATTTAAAACGATGTATACATGTTTTATAATGGCCACAAAGTTCAATGACCAAGAGGTGTGTTATGTGCGACCATGCGTTGACTTTATTTGTTGGTTATAGTTGATATACACTATGAGTGGGAAAAGCCATTTGGATTGGGTCATATATAATAATGCTGTGCCCCAAAGCTAAACTTCTTGGTAAACTTGTGTTGCCTCGCAGGCCACACAGAAGTCTCTGGCAGATCACACTTGGCCCGTGGGCTGTATTTTGGACACCTTTGGTATAAACTCACGACAACTGTCAACTGAAGCTGTACAATGGTGTGATACAGAAGAGACAGGGCTGTTTAATAGATCACAGCAGTCCCCAGATATGTAAATAAATACTTCCCCTTTTTGCTTTAAATAGGATGGGTCTCACTGTCTGAGATAACTGACGAAAAAAATAATCAAATTATCATGAACCATACCTCAGATGTTGCCCAACGAAACAAATGAGAATGACGAAGGCATGAAAAAAAACAAGTACACAAGACGAATGTATAATGCTCAGCTTGTGCGTGTGCCACGTGTGACCCATTTATGCGTCCCACACATGCTTTTTACCGTGAGTGCACATGGACTGTTTTTGTATTCATGACGTATACCGTAGTTATCAGTGGCTTAAAATGACCATCTTCTGCTTGCTTAAGGTGGTGCAACTGCGGGCCAGTTTCACCCAAATTTACATGCAGTTGGGACTTCTGCTCACTTCTAAAACACAACCTACTACTAAAACATTTGAGATTTGTTGAAAACATTTGTTTCTGTTATGTTAAAGAGTCATTTTTTTTTTAGTTTGAGTTTATTTCGAACATGCAAGCATACAACATGATACATCACAATTTCCAGTTTCTCTTTTCAACATGTTCGAAAAGGAGCAGGAAGAAGCAGAGCTTATTTATTCCTACCCCTTTTCTTTTACATAACAGTTGCTAAAACTTTTGTACACTTCCTGTTGTCAATGTATTCACAATATACTCCATAAGTAATCACAATAAAAATAAATAAATAATTGGTGAAGTAAGTTTTATTCCATACGATGAGATAAGTAAGATTATTTTGAGAATGAAAGAATGAATGGGTGAATAAAATCAGAATGTTTATCATGGTTCTTCCTTTTTGTACTGTACAAAACTTTCCAGTTTTTTTGAGTTTCTTTGAGTGGATGATATTAGTACATTGTTTGATTGCTTTGCTTAATCCATTCCATAATTTAATTCCACAAACAGATATACTGAAGGTCTTAAGTGTTGTACGTGCGTACAAATGTTTTAAATTAAATTTTTCTCTAAGGTTATATTTCTCCTCTTTTGTTGAGAAGAATTGTTGTATATTCTTGGGAAGCAGGTTATAGTTTGCTTTGTGTATCATTTTAGCTGTTTGCAATTCCACTATGTCGTGGAATTTCAGTATCTTTGATTCAATAAATAAAGGGTTTGTATGTTCTCTATATCCAACATTATGTATTATTCTAACTGATCTTTTTTGTAACACTGTTAGTGAATGAAGTGTACTTTTGTCATTATTTCCCCATATTTCTACACAGTAGCTCAGATATGGTAACACTAGTGAGCAATAGAGAATATAAAATGATTTTTGGTCTAGAACATATTTGGCTTTATTCATTATTGACGTGTTTCTTGCTATTTTATGTTGTATATTTTTTACAAGAGATTTCCAGTTCAATTTATCATCAATCATTATACCTAGAAATTTGGTTTCATTTACTCTTTCAATTTCTATTCCGTCTATTTCTATTTGTGTTTGACGTTCTCTTCTACTGTTACCAAATAGCATTATTTTAGGTTTACTGAGATTCAATGATAGTCTGTTTTTGTCAAACCATTTTTTTAATTTGTTCATTTCTTCTGTTTATTATTTGTATTATCCTCTGTGTGTTCTCTCCTGAACAAAACGCTGTTGTATTATCTGCAAATAATACTAACTTCAAATCTCTTGTAACTTTACAAATGTCATTTATAGAGATTGAATGATTTAGGTCCTAGTATTGATCCCTGAGGTACACCACAGGATATATTTAGCATTGTAGAAGTGTGTTCGCCTAGCTTCACGTATTGTTTCCTGTTCGTTAGAAAACTTCTTATCCAGTTTAAGACTCACCCTCTGATGCCATATCTTTCTAGTTTTTTGATTAAAATATTGTGATTAATTGTGTCAAATGCTTTAGTTAGATCCATAAACACTGCTGCCACACATTTTTTACTATCTATTGCATTGGTAATTTCTTCTGTAATTTCAATTAAAGCCATTGAAGTTGAAACAGCTTTGTATCCATCTTGGTTCTCTTCGAGTATTCTATTTTCATTTATGTAACTCTCTAATCTGTTATTGAACAGTTTTTCAATGATTTTAGAAAATTGTGGAAGTAAAGAAACAGGTCTATTATTTGTAAATAGTTGTTTATCTCCAGTCTTATAAATTGGTGCAACTTTAGCTATTTTCATTTTGTTTGAAATGTACCTGTTTGAAATGATAGGTTACTAATATACATTAATGGTCCTGAGAGCTCATCAATAACCTTTTTAATCGTTTCCATATCAATTCCGTTACAATCAGTTGAAGTCTTTGATATACATTTTTTCACGATTGTAACTATTTCCTCCTGTGTCATATTACTGAGGAACATGGAGTTGGGATTTCGCTCTATGGTATCATAATAGTCCTCAATTGAAACTGGGTCTGTAATCCTTTCTTCCAATTGTGGTCCAATATTTACAAAGTAGTTATTAAAGCTGTCAACTACTTCCTTTATGTTGTCATTATGTTTATTTCCGTCTAAGAAGTATTGGGGGTAATCCCTCTTAGTGCCATTTTTAATAATGCTATTGAGAATGCCCCATGTTGCACTCATTTTATTTTTGTTCCTATCCAATAATTCACTGTAATATTCTTTTCTACATGACCGTAGTATGTCTGTTAATTTGTTTCTATAGTTTTTGTACTTAACTTCTGCCTCTGTAGTTCTTTGTACTATACATTTTCTATATAGTGTATTCTTCTTCTTACAAGCATTTCTTTAATCATTTTGTCATCCATGGTTGATTATTCTTTCTCTGTTTACTACTGAGTTGTCTCCATGGACAATGTTTGTCATAAAGTATTATGAACTTGTTTAAGAAATGTTCATATGCTTCATCAACCTCTTTTTCATTGTACACATTGTCCCAATCTTGCTTTTGTAGCTCCATTTTGAAAGCAATCATCCTCTTCTCTGTGCACAGTCTTCGAAATGTCCTTTTGTTTTCCATGTCCTTTTTGCAGTTTCCATCATATATTGTAAAAACTGGCAGATGATCACTAACGTCGGTTATAAGTAGACCACTTGTAGTGTTATTATCAAAATCATTGGTAAAAATATTATCAATAAGCGTGGCACAGTGTCCTGTGATTCTGCTTGGCTTTGTGATTTTAGGATATAAACTAATGCTGTACATTGTATCAAGTAAGTCATCAATAGACTTTTGCTTGTTAGGGTTCAATAAGTCAATATTAAAGTCACCGCATAAGAAAATAATTTTTTTATCATTGTCCATGTAAGTTGCCTTGATCCATTCTTCAAATGTTTCTATACTTGAGTTAGGTGATCTGTATATACAACTGATTACTATGTTTTTGCTATTTTCCTGACATATTTCAATGGTAATACATTCTAAGATATTATCTATAACAAATGACATTTTTTTTACCACTTTGTAGTTCAGGTTCTTCATCACATACGCAGCTACTCCTTCTCCATTTTTGTTGGCTCTGTTGATGTAGTTTAGTTCATATCCTTCCAGATCAAAATCTATTCCTTTTTTTTATCATCAATTCATGTTTTTGTGACAGCGATCACTTTGAAGGGTTCGTTGATGTGTTCCAAAAAGTTCTTAATGTTGTTGTAGTTTGCATACAAGCTTCTGCTATTAAAATGAATAATTGACCATTTGTTATCACTTTTAATGATGCTATTGTATTGCTCATCAGTGTAATAAAAACAATTATTACTGATGTGGGGGAAAAAAATTGTATCTGGATCTATATCGTTTTCCAAATCCTGGTTTTTGTGATCTTTGTTGCAGAAGTTTTGTAGTTCCATATTTCCTTGTTCAACAATCTTTGATGTCGTTTCAATAATCTCTATAAGTGTAGATGGATGCAATCCTGAATCTAGGTCTTCTTTTTTAGTCGTCCCTTGCAGCGTAATAGTGTTGATGTTGACTTTAGGTGCTTGTTTTCTGTCCGAGTCCATTATCATCGTTGTTGTGGAAGCTGTGTAAACTTTAAAATTTGTCCAGGTCCTTGATGTCATTGACAACAATTACTCTTGCTTCTGGACCTCCATTCAGCTTGATGTAGATTTTACAGTTGGCGCTCCAAGTTACCTGGATTTTTCCCTGCTTTATCAAGTTGCGTGCTTTCTTGGCGATTCCAGCATTACGTTTAGTGAGATGCTCATTCATGTACACATTTGTTCCCTTCAGCTTCTTTCCCTGTCTTAGCAATGCCATTTAAGATTTTCTGTTTACGAGTTTCACGAGCACGACTGGAGTGGCGTTGTTGTTTCTTCTGTTCAGTGGGATGCATGTTTCGATGGTATTAATGTCGATTTCAATTTCCTTTGATTGCAGAAAATTTGACCACTTGCTGTTCTGCTGAGACAAGATCCATTTCATCTGGTTCACCTTCATTATTCACAGCTTTCGCATAGGATCTTGGTTTAATTCGGTACCCTGTCATCATTCATTCGTTTATCCTGCTCCATTTCATCTATGATATTCCACAGCATGTAGTTGTCTTCTTGACGGGTCTTCATTTGTTGGCGCGTTTCTTCTTGAAAGGTCTTCATTTGTTGGCACACATCAGAGACTTCATTTTTTCTGGTGATGATTTGAGTTTGCAGACTTTCAATATTTTGCTGCAGACTTTTCACATCTTGTTTGTGTTCTGCCATTGCTTTTTTCAGATCTTTTTTTATTTCTTTAATTTCTTCTTTCATTTCTATCCATTCTTCTTCCAAATCTTTAAATTCATGGAGTATTTTTAGTAGTACCCCTTCTTGATTTCCGTCATGTCCTGTGTCCAGTCTCAAATCTTGGTCCCAGTTGTGTCCTGTGTCGGCTGACACCAAAGGTTTCGGGCTTTCAGTCTTCCCTTTAGCTTTTGGCATCGCGGCAGATCGATGATATCAGTGCCTCTTGTGTCTTAAACGGCAGTTACTCTAGCAACTAGCAGCACGTTTAACTTGTTTGTTCCAACAATGCGTACCTTGCGTTGTTCACAGATCAATTTGAGGTGTTAGTCTGTCAACTTATAACACTCTGCGACGTTGGAAGCACTTTAAAACAGCTGTAAACTTGCCATAGCTTTTGGTTGCTAGGCAACCGCTTTCAACTGCGGTAAGGCGCCGATGGCTTGAGACAAACGTCTCTTCCAACTTGCCTTATTTCAGCGTATCAGTGCCTCTCAACTGACCAAAATCAGGTCAAAGATGCCAGATGACTCTCCTGTGGCTGTGATCGCAAAGCAGTGGTCAAAATCTTCAGACTAATCAAAAACTTTGGTAGCAAAAGCGGAGCCTTTTTCTTTTGCGTCCTTTCTCATGAACAGGAAGTGACGCATAATAATGCATGTGCAGATGCTTCCACGTGTGTGATGGAGGAAAACCTGTGCTTTAATGGCCATCCGGTACTCTTCACCAGGCTTTACTGCCTGGCGGTACTACTTAGAATACTTACTGTAGATTTACAGTTTTTTTCCAAAGCGTCTTAAAGGCACCACAATGTTAACATTACGCATTATTTCCTTAAAATGTATAATGCTTCATTTGTTTCAGTATTTGACCCCCATAGTATATGATTTACTGTAAATGCAAGAAAAGCTAAAGCAAGAGTATGATGAAGTGATAAATAGATAAACACAGTTTACACACCATTTGAAAATTAAGCACCCACAGGTCAAGGGAAGTGTGGTAATGGTTAGAATGGGAAGTGTGACCGGAGAGAGTTTGGGAATTGTAAATTTCTTGTAGGAAAACCATACAGCCTGGAGGACGGGAGAGGAAGAGCGAATGTAGGGAACAGGGGAACGGCGACGAGTGGGTGGGGCCGAGTTTGCAAAAAGGACGGAACCGGAAAGACAAATAAAGGGAGCTCCTGATCAGCATTGACAGACAGCTCCTGGTGGAGGGATGTGTTGCCATGGATACGGAATACTAAGATGAAGCTTTCTCTACAAGACAATAATTAGGCCATGCAGAGAGGAGGGACATAGTTGGGCTGTAGTGTAGACATATACATATGATGTACAAAAAGGTCAGGTGTTTACAACAGATGTGTGTGTCTTTCGTTTTAATTTACACGTTGACCTTTTATAGAAGAGGGGCAGGAGGAATCCCACTCCTAAAGGTAAAACCAGACTAAAAGATAAGAAGGGCGACCTTGAAAGGCCGATTGGCGTGTGTGTGAGAATGGTAGGGGAGCATTGTTAACCCTCCCCAAAATGACCTAATTTTAAAAAATGTGTATTTTGCAACACACATACTATAACTATACATTCAGAAATATTACTATATTACTGGTAACCTTAGTCCTTCTGTGTAGTGTAAAACAGTAGTTCCCAAACTTTTTTCACCAAGTACCCCCTCAGAAAAAAACTTGCCTCTCCAACTACCACCATAATGACAAAGATTGAAATACAGTAGTGTAGTAGGTCTAAGTCAGGGGTCGGCAACCTTTACCACTCAAAGAGCCATTTTGACCCGTTTCACGAAAAAAAGAAAACAATGGGAGCCACAAAACTCTTTTGAAATTTAAAATGAAATAACACTGCATACAGAGTTTTTTTTACTTTGTGCTATGTATGTCAGAGGTCTCAGACATGCGGCCCGCCCCTTAATATGAGAATGTAATGATCGTGGGGTCTGCGAGTTTTATATGAATGCCGCTTGAAAGCACCACACTTAAAACCCTCCCGAATATTCAGAGAGACTACCGAATGTCAGATTAACTTTTCTCACGAATGTTTACAGGATTTCCCTCGACCAACAATAATAAGGGCATCCAATGAAGGCGCTACCTTTGGCGCCCTCTTCATCACGTTCAATCAGCTTATCAGCCTAGCCACATGTCGTATGAGGCTTCTGCAGACACACGCAAACGATTGCAAGGCATACTTGTTTAATAGCCATACAGGTAACTCTGAGGGTGCCCGTTTAAACAACTTTAGCACTCTTACTAATATGCGCCACACTGTGAACCCACACCAAACAAGAATGACAAACACATTTCGGGAGAACATCGGCACTGTAACATAACATAAACACAAAATATGAATTTTACCCAGAATCCCATGCATCCCTACTCCTCTGGGCTAAAATCCGTGCGTTGGTTGAGATGGTCGGGGGGTGGGGGCTTTGGTGCTAGCGGGGGTGTATAATGTAGCCCAGAATAGTTAGGGTTGCATGGGATTCTGGGTATTTGTTCTTTTGTGTTTATGTTATGTTACAGTGCCGATGTTCTCCCGAAATGTGTTTGTCATTCTTGTTTGGTGTGGCTTCACAGTGTGGCGCATATTAGTAAGAGTGTTAAAGTTGTTTATATTACAACCCTCAATGGCTGTTGACTAAGTATGCGTTGCAGTCGCTTTCGTTTATTAACAGAGGCTGAATATAAAACGTGATTAGTCGGCACGCAGATCGCGTGGTGTAAAAGCGGGCGCGACGACATGTTGTGAAAGAGGTTAAAGGCATTGCAATCACTGCACACCCTCAATATTGAAGCCCAGGTGAAAATTGAAGAATGTTATCCCCGGATGATAACTGAGAGAGAGGCACTGAAATCCGGAAACCTCCCGGAATAATCGTTGGGGTTGGCGATTTAGCAGCTGAGCCACATCAGAGTGATCAAAGAGCCGCATGCGGCTCCGGAGCCGCAGGTTGCCGACCCCTGGTCTAAGTAATCATTACAACGAGGCAATATATTTGACATTGTTTAGCCACAATAACATTAGGCGCAGTTTGAACAGTAACACTGTGTTTTAATATAGGAAAATAAAACATTGCACAGTACTTTTATTAAGTAATCCTCTGGAATACCACGAGATGGAGCCTGCATACCACTGGTGGTTCACGTACCACAGTTTGAGAATCACTGGTAAAGAACACACACTGTGCTACTAAAATTTATAGATACATAGTAATATATAGTAATGTAGACCAGTGAATCTTATATTTCTCAGATTACACCCCTCCAGATATTTGACCTGAAGCCATGTACCGTGTACCCCTGTACACTTAAACATAAGTCAGTGTTTAAGCACACAATGAAAAAAAAAATTCTGAATTACTTCTCGCCTGTTTGATGTATTTAATTTGTTATTATATGACTGACTTTTTTGGGGGAAACATTTTTTTATAGAAAAGTGTGCCTTGTTTAATTGTCACTTAATCAATTTGCACACATTCATTTGCACACCAACACATGCTGACTGTGTCTTTTCACTTATCTAGCTTTAGTGCGTAAAATTGATGTGCAAAGAAATAGTGTTGTTTGATAAAGGCATTATCTGTATAGATTTTCTGACCATAAAAAAATCATGTGGCTTATTTTTACAATGACACTTAGTTGGTTTCTAATCATCTGCGCAGCACTAAAGGTTTTATTAAATTGTGCAACAGAACTTTTGTACCTAAAACACATTGTTGCCATGTAAAATCAAATCCAGATGTATAGTAGTGGTACAGTCAAACAAATTACAGGCTCATAGCTCAGAAAATGCAGTCATTAGTAACGGCACCACATAAGAAGACCAGTTCTCAATTAGCTCACAATCTGAATGATATTTGTAATATCTTTATTGATTCTCATCCGAATCGTGCCTTTAATTTATTACAATTCTGAATCGATGAAAAATGTTGATGAATCGATTTTAAATACAAATGTTTTCATTATAATATATATATCATATAATATATTGCGATAATCAGTTTGAAGCCACAATCGATTCATCACCCCAAGACTCAGAATTTAAGTGAATTGAAAGTTGTTATATTCACATCCCTGTTGTTTATTCATATAACTCACACAGAACAATGAACAACTTTGTGTCAGTTTCCTTTCTTCGTGTGCAGGATCAATAGGCACTTGACACTCTCTACTCTCCACAAGATGAGGCGTTCAAGTGCAGATTGTACCTCCAGGTTTATAGATGCCCATGTAATCACGCTGTTTTTAATTTATATTTACGTATTGACTAAAATTTGCGTACCCCACTTTAGGACCCTAGGCTGTACAAATAATATATCTGCACTTTGCCATTACACATGCAGTACATGTATTATACACTGAACAAGATATAAACGCAACATTTTTGTTTTTGCTCCCATTTTTCATGAGTTGAACTCAAATATCGAAAACTTTTACTATATACACCAAATAACTATTCCTCTCAAATATTGTTCAGAAATCTTTCTAAATCTGTGTTAGTGAGTATTTCTTCTTTGCCAAGATAATCCATCCCAGTCTTGCACAGGTGTGCCTTAGGCTGCCCAAAATAAAAGGCCACACTAAAATGGGCAGTTTTATCACACAGCACTATGCCACAGATGTCGCAATTTTCGAGGGATCATGCAGAGCTGTTGCCCGTGAATTGAATGTTAATTTCTCTACATAAGCCGTCTCCAGAGGTGTTTCAGAAAATTTGGCAGTACATCCAACCAGCCTCACAATTGCAGACTAAGTGTAACCACATCAGCCCAGGACCTCCACATCCAGCAGTTGCCTTTCCATTGACTGGACTCTAGAAAGAGGTTCCGCAGCCTCCGAAGCAGAACCTCCAGGTTCTGTAACAGCTTCTTCCCTCAGGCCGTAAGACTCTTGAACGCATTATAATTAAATCATCCCCTCAAATCCCCCCAAAATGGATTAACTCGCTGGAATAAAAAAGACAATATAACATACTTCCATAAACGTGGACGCATGTGAAAAAGTGCAATATATTTATCTGTACAGTAATCTATTTATTTATTTATATATATTTATTTTATATATATATTTAAATATTATTTATATATATTTATTTAATTATATATGCACCTTATTGCTTTTTTTTATCCTGCACTACCATGAGCTTATGTAATGAAATTTCGTTTTTATCTGTGCTGTAAAGTTCAAATTTGAATGACCATAAAAAGGAAGTCTAAGTCTCTAAGTCCATGATCATCTAAGACCAGACCCCCGTAAAGCTGCTGCAAAAATTGGTTTGCATAAGCAAAGAATTTCAGCACAAACTGTGAGAAACCATCTCAGGCAAGTTCATCAGGCTCGTTGTCCTCATCGAGGTTACTAACTGACTGCAGTTCCTCGTCATGACTGACTTGAGTGGGCAAATGCTCAAATTCGATGGCATCTGGCACATTGGAGAGGTGTTCTCTTAACGGGTGAATCCTGGTTTTCACTGCTCAGTGCAGATGGAAAACACCGTGTGTGGGAGAGTGGTTTGCTGTTGTCAATGTTGTGAATCCAAAGGACCCTGGTGGGGGTTGGGTTATGATATGGGCAGTCGTATGTTATGGACAACAAGTGTAAGTGCACTTTATTGATGGCATTTTGAGTGCACAGAGATACTGGGACGAAAGGCTCGTTGTGCCATTCACCCGAGACCATCACCTCAGGTTGCAGCCTGACAATGCAAGGCTGCATGTTGTAGCATGACAATGCATGGCCCATGTTGCAAGGATCTGTACAAAATTCCTGGAAGCGGAAACCATCCCAGTTCTTGCATGGCCAGCATACTCACTGATGTTTGGGATGCTGTGAATCGGCATATATGACAGCGTGTTCCAATTCCTGCCATATTCCAGCAACTTTGCACAGCCATTGAAGAGGAGTGGACTACTTTTCCACAGGCCACAATCAACAACCTGATCAACTCTATGCATAGGAGATGTGTTGCTATGCGTGAGGCAAATGATGGACACACATTATGCTGACTGCTTTTCTAACTCCCCAGACTCCCAATAAATCAAAACTGCACATTTCAGAGTGGCCTTTCATTATGGGCAGCCGAAGGCACACCTGTGCAATAATCATGCTGTTTAATCTGCGTCTTGATTTACCACACCTGTGAGGTGGTATTGATTATTTTGGCAAAGAGGAAATGCTCACTAACACAGATTTAGACCGATTTTTGAACAATATTTGAGGGGAATAGGTATTTTGTGTATATAGTAAAAACTCATTAAAAATGGAAGCAAAAACAAAAGTTTCGCGTATACATTTTTGTTCGGTATTGATGGATTATTTCCACAAAACTGGAATCAATAAATAGTCCAACATTTGAGGTGAACTAATACTTTTTGGTGTCTTCTTGCAGGCCGTGAGCGCCTGTCCGGCATTCTGGGTGTGAGCGTCGAGCAGGCCGTCCAATTCCAAGACACCTTCCTCCAGACGTACCGAAAAGTCCAGACCTTCATTCAGACGACCATCCAGCAGAGCCACAAACAGGGTGTGTCTCCAAAAATAAGCCAGTTCTCCTAAAGCAGTGACCCCTAACCTTTTTGAGCTCACTTACAATCTTGTTTTTGTCAAACATCTGACTTACTAAGACAACAAACCTCATAGTCATCAAATGCGATATAAAACAAAGACAAGCAACATATCAATAGAAAACACACGAGATGAATACTTACCATCTGCCCATGCCTGAAGTCTGTTTTCCGGAGAGATGATAATGATACTGTGGTTTGATGTGCGTGAGTGACAGGCACATACATTGTTAAATACTTTCAGCGTTGTTTTATTTTGGAGGTGGTCAGCTCCAAAAATCCCGTCTTACTCAAGTCAATGGATGGGAATGGCACAGTGGAAAAATTTCTCGACAGTTCCTTTAAGCCTTAATCTAAAATAACAGAGCAAAATTCTTCCCACACAAGCAGTGGATTTGTCACATTACCCTGCTTGGAAGCAATGAAACCCATCTTCAGGTAGTTAATTCCTGCCTTCTTGCCTTGCATTTATAGCTTCCTTGGCCTGTGAAGTAAATTTTAATAATTATGAAAAAAGGCACATTATTCCTTAAATAGATATTGGGTTGTAGAAGGTTTATGTTCCCTGGGTCAGCATTTTCTACAAACACATGACTCTTTCTTATATATGTTATATTATATGTGTGCACGTGCCTGTGTGCATGCATGCTTGCATGCTTGACTAATAATGCACATGCATTGGCAGGAGTAAAATAAACAGCAGTTTGTCAATACCTGGCACACTTAGATATTTATATTGGACCTGAACTGCCAACACAGTACACCTGAGACTTGGAAACACTCACACAACCACACTACTGCAGTCAAGTCTGGACACCTTGACAAATAAGTCTTCCAACTTCAGCCTCATTTAATCTATGCTCTTATTACTCGCCATCCTATCTTTCTGATTTAAAAAAAAAAAAAGTGTATCTTGTTTTTATGCACCCATTTTTCCCTCAATCTACCACATAATTCTAATTGATTAAACACCTCACCCCCAACATGCCTTGTACAGTAATCTATTCTGACTGGAATGATACCTCACATAGTATTTACTTGGGTGTTATATCTCTCCGACGAACAAAACTCTACGCGCAAATCATTACTGTTCAAATGAGTCCTTTACTTGAGAAGGATGCCTCAATTGAAACAATATGGAGAAACACTGGAAAGGTACTACATTATGTAATGGTCTTATAATATAAACTGCTAAAAAAGGAGGGGAACATTAAAATAACACATCCTAGATCTGAATTAATGACATATTCTTATGAAATACTTTTGTTGTTTACATAATTGAATTTTCTTACAACAAAATCACACAAAAATGATCACTGGAGTGGAAATCAAATTCATTAACCCATGGAGGTCTGGACTTGCCATCACTTTCAAAATTAATGTGATAAAATACTGCTGACTGCTTATTCCGTTTGCACAACAGCATGTGAAATTAATTGTCAATCAGTGTTGCTTCCGAAGTGGACAGTTTGATTTCACAGAGGTATAATTGACTTGGAGTTAACATTGTTTGTTTGAGTTTTCCCTTTATTTTCAAGCACCGTAGTTCAACAGTTATAGCTAAATCTGAGAAGTCCTACAAAGTGCCTTGTCCAAAATCTAGCCTTGATGTCAGAATGTGGACGGTCAAAATATTATTTTAATAAGCCCTAATGGGAACACTGAATTTTGTGTGTTTTATTTTATGTGTGTTCAATGGTCCTTAGTTGTGTTTGACCAGAGACAGAGTATGTTCCCAAGATGCACTTTCTACATGTACATTGTAAATCAGCACTTGTCCAACATACAAATCCTGTTTCCATATGAGTTGGGAAATTGTGTTGGATGTTAATATATACGGAATACAATGATTTGCAAATCCTTTTCAACCCATATCCAGTTGAATATGCTACAAAGACAACATATTTGATGTTTAAACTGATAAACACTTTTTTTTTTTTGCAAATAATCATTAACTTTAGAATTTGATGCCAGCAACACATGACAAAGAAGTTGGGAAAGGTGGCAATAAATACTGATAAAGTTGAGGAATTCTCATCAAACACTTATTCGGAACATCCCACAGGTGTGCAGGCTAATTGGTAACAGGTGGGTGCCATGATTGGGTATAAAAGCAGCTTCCGCGAAATGCTCAGTCATTCACAAACAAGGATTGGGAAACGGTCACCACTTTGTAAACAAATGCATGAGCAAATTATCAAACAGTTTAAGAACAACATTTCTCACCGGGCTATTGCAAGAAATTTAGGAATTTCTCCATCTACGGTCCGTAATACCATCAAAAGGTTCAGAAAATCACTGCACGTAAGCGATGATATAATGGACCTACGTTCCCTCAGGCGGTACTGCATCAAAAAGCGACATCAGTGTGTAAAGGATATCACCATGTGGGCTCAGAAACACTTTAGAAAACCACTGTCATTAACTACAGTTTGTCGCTATATCTGTAAGTGCAAGTTAAAACTACTATGCAAAGCCATTTATCAACGACACCCAGAAACGCCGCCGGCTTCGCTGGGCCCGAGCTCATCTAAGATGGACTGATGCAAAGTGGGAAAGTGTTCTGTTGTCTGACGAGTCCACATTTCAAATTGTTTTTTGGAAACGGTGAACGTCGTGTCCTCCGGACTAAAGAGGAAAAGAACCATCAGGACTGTTCTAGGTCCAAAGTTGAAAAGCCAGCATCTGTGATTGTATGGAGGTGCATTAGTGCCCATGGCATTGGTAACTTACACATCTGTGAAGGCACCATTAATGCTGAAAGGTCCATACAGGTTTTGGAGCTACATACTGTATGTTGCCATCCAAGCAACGTTATCATGGACGCCCTTGCATATTTCAGCAAGACTGGCTTGCCTGTAGTCCAGAATTGTCTCCTATTGAAAATGTGTGGTGCGTTATGAAGCCTAAAATACCACAACAGAGATCCCGGACTGTTAAACAACTTAAGCTGTACCAACAACAAGAATGGAAAAGAATTCCACCTGAAAAGCTTCAAAAATGTGTCTCCTTAGTTTCCAAACGTTTATTGAGTGTTGTTAAAAGAAAAGGTGATGAAACAGAGTGGTGAACATGCCCTTTCCCAACTACTTTGGCATGTGTTGCATTCTAAGTTAATTATTATTTGCAAAAAAAAATAAAGTTTATGAGTTTGAACATCAAATATCTTGTGTTTGTAGTGCATTCAATTGAATATGGGTTGAAAAGGATTTGCAAATCATTGTATTCCGTTTATATTTACATCTAACACAATTTCCCAACTCATATGAAAACGGGGTTTGTACATAGATGCCCTACTGTACATCATACAACAACATAACATCACAGAGTGGGACAGAAGAACACAAATGTTGGCAACATTGGCAACATTGGCATTTATTTAACAGTAGCATCTTGTTCAGTCACTGTAGTAAAACCAAGTAAATTTACAGCTCCTGTGTATGCAGCTGACTGCTGGATAGCTGATTGCTGGCACAGCTCCAGGTTGCATTTCAGATGTGTAGCAAAGCCTACCTTTTCTTTCAACCAAGTTACAGGGTTTAAGGACACATAACTTTTCATGATATCCAATTGCTGGGTTGCACGTGACATTACATCTGGAAGCCATATACTTGGGCTTAAGCATAAGGTCAAACATAGCATAATCCCTAGTAAGCAGTTTAAAAGCAGAGTATAAATTATGCATACATGCACTGTACTTGCCTGTGGAAAATGTTCCAATAGGAATTTTTTAAAAATGTATTATAGTTGCTAAGATGATCCATTATTAAGCCAAAAATGTTTTTAAAAACACAATAAGTTTTTTATACCTGTCACTCTTGTCAAGTGGAACTCAGTCAACGACACAATCAAGTTTGCCGTGACCACTTTGTCATTTCCTGTATAAACTGTAAATGCCTGTTCATGATTTGATTGCTTTTCTAATCTGTGTTGGCCCTGCGATGAGGTGGCGACTTGTCCAGGGTGTACCCCGCCTTCTGCCCGATTGTAGCTGAGATAGGCGCCAGCGCCCCCCGCGACCCCAAAAGGGAATAAGCGGTAGAAAATGGATGGATGGATGGATTGTCAATATTCTTTTATATTTTAAACATGCACCTGGGGATAGGTTGATTGGCAACACTAAATTGGCCCTAGTGTGTGAATGTGAGTGTGAATGTTGTCCGTCTATCTGTGTTGGCCCTGCGATGAGGTGGCGACTTGTCCAGGGTGTACCCCGCCTTCTGCCCGATTGTAGCTGAGATAGGCGCCAGCGCCCCCCGCGACCCCGAAAGGGAATAAGCGGTAGAAAATGGATGGATGGATATATATATATATATATATATATGTATATATATATATATATATATATATATATATATATATATAATGTGTATATATATATGTGTATATATATATATATATATATATATATATAATGTGTATATATATATATATATAATGTGTATATATGTATATATATATTATGTGTATATATATATGTATGTACAAACCCCGTTTCCATATGAGTTGGGAAATTGGGTTGGATGTAAATATAAACGGAATACAATGATTTGCAAATCCTTTTCAACCCATATTTAATTGAATGCATTACAAAGTCAAGATATTTGATGTTCAAACTCATAAACGTTTTTTTTTTTTTTTTTTTGCAAATAATAATTAACTTAGAATTTCATGGCTGCAACACGTGCCAAAGTAGTTGGGAAAAGGTGTGTTCACCACTGTGTTACATCACATTTTCTTTTAACAACACTCAATAAACGTTTGGGAACTGAGGAAACT